>NC_064282.1:51331684-51350103 GCF_019186545.1 Solanum stenotomum
CCAGAAGGTACACTCGTGCGCAAGTTAAATAAAAACCCGAACGGACCCCCATAAGCCCGACGAGTACACAGAATAACTATAACTAAAGAGAATTGCATAAAAGAACCCAAGAACGAAGAACATCGAACCAGAACCTCAACCCTAATTAGTAGAATCTGACAGTACGGAGGCCGGACCTCGAACCGGATGCACACCAGAAGTACCCAAGTAACCAATCACAAGTATCAAGTATCTGAAGCCGGAACTCTAACCAGATGCTTTATATGAGTATCTGGACAATAGAGGCCGGACCTTAAACCGGATGCTCTATATAAGTATCTGGACAATAGAGGCCGGACCTTAAACCGGATGCTCTATATAAGTATCTGGGCAATAGAGGTCGGAACTCTAACCGGATGCTCTATAAAGGTGCTAATGTAGCTGCTGAAAGAGTCATAATCGATCCACACTCGCAAATGTTCATGGAACGCCGTCCATACTTAGCCAATCAATGTAAGTCCTTGGAACCAAATCGAAAATCAAATTCAAATCGCGAAGTAGAGTTAGTGTCACCGACGTAACTCGTGAAGCCGTAACATCGGGGAAAATAAGGATAACTAAAGTCGGAGCAAGCGTATCGCCTAGCTAAGGTCCAATCTATCAGACTCAAGTCTGCTACACCAGTCTACAGGGATCTAAGTCGACCGAGCGACGTTGGGGCAAAACTAAAGCCTATCGGATCCGAATCATGTATTTCTAAGGCAAGCCCTAGTCAAACCTAAACTAAGGCCCAACATGCTTCAAATAGACAATAATTAAGCATGCAAGCACTCCACATAGCGAGGAGGGTCCATTAATAACACAAAGCATGCTCACAGTTACCCGATAATTCCCGAAATAAGCCGAAAACATGATTTCTTAACACCTATGCAGGATTCAATAACTACCCAACCCAAATCACAACTAATCAACATGCATTCACATTCTCGAGCTCAATCTAAGAGAGGGAAATCGTAGCCTACCTGTAGGCCGATCACGCGCGCTTCAAAATCACTTCTCCGGAGCTTTCCCTTTTCGAACGTCCTTGAAACGCTGCCCCGCTATCAAAAATAGAATCACAACGTTATTACAGTCGTTTAGACACCAAAATCACAACAAACAGAGACGACTCAATTTTGGAGTCAAAATGGGAATCGTGGGACCCACGCTGGGAATTTTGAAATTAATCCCAAAAGCGGGTCCTAACTAGTTCCCCCAGCTCATGTCCCATAATGGGACACAATTCGGGGCTCGAAAACAACACAATATCAACATACAACCAAAACCCAAATTTTCCTCAAGAACTAAAGGAATAGGACAGCAGCTAATTCAGCATATTTACCAAAACCGGGCGGTTTACAGTAAAATCTGACAACACCACAATATTCTCCTCGAAAAACCACTCAAGATAGCCTCAAAAATCACTGAAATCGTACTTAAAATGGCTGAGAAAACAAGTTTCAAAAATTTCCAAAATTAAGCTCACAAAAAGGATGCGATAACAGGTGTTTTTCGAAAATTACCTCAAACGGAGACTCCAAATCACTATCCGAGCTAACCAACACGTTGTCCTCGAAAAATCTCACAACTTTGCCTTTTGAATCGCCCAAATCGGTTGAGAGTTGAGAGAGTTATGAGAGTTTGAAGTTTGGAAAATGTTGCTAGTTTTCTGCAATAAATAGCAGATTTTCTGCAACTTTTCTAAAAACTAAAAACTCCGACAGGGTGCTCCGAACTCGTTCAGAACCCCGTGCACGCAAACGAGATATGCAACCATACCAAATTTGATATTTCGGACTCAACGGTGCAGTCGAAATTTACATCAAAGGTCATCTCAATAAAAAGTGGGTCCCACTTTCAAAAGCCCTTTTAAGTCAAAACCCACAAAGGGGCTCGGAAAGATATCTAAAACCTCTAGACACAAAAGAAGGGTCAATATAGACCAAACTCGATATTCCGGAGCTAACCACGCTGACGGAATTCTCAACCGAGCGCGTTTACTCAGAATGTTGACCAAAAGTCAACCTTAGGCTTAAACTTTAAGTTAAAACGCCTAATCGCACCGACTCACACTGAAAACCTCGAGAGTCATGACGACCATGCTACTAGCCTAAAATAACCCTTCCGGAGCTGATGGAATTGTCAAAATTGGATTCCGATGTCATCTTCTTGAACTTTTGATCGAAAATGATCGTTCAAGGTTCATAAGCTCCAAAACACAAAAACTCGCACCAAGACCAAACGAACGACCAGGTGACCGAACTGTCAGTCCCAGCAAGTCATAAATGACTTGGGGTCGCTATAGGAACGCTCTAAACGACACACAGAAGGCAAGACACGGAAATGACCAAGAAGGTCATTACACTATCATTGGTGTATAACATCGGTTGTAATATCCTTCTATTATTATCTTTGCAAGTTTATATATTTTCATATTTTTACTATACTAAAGTCCTTTTTATTATTACTCTTTTATTTTCATAATTTATTGTTAACTGTTTGTCTTCTAGATTATATGGTTTTACTTGTTCTAGCCATTTTATTCCTAAAATGATATTTTCATTTCCTTGATATATTTTGAATTTTATCACTATTGGTACTCCTCCAATGATTATTTCCTTTTCTGTAGTTTCTTCGGTATACATTAATGTTTTTGGTAGTTCGAGGCCTGATTGTTCAATAGTTATTATTTCATCTTCCGTCACTAATTCTCTTGTAATATAGTTTTCTTCTCGTCCTGTATCTATTAATATTAAATATTTTCGTTGTTCCATTATTCCCGTTATGTAGTAATGATGTGGTTTTATTTCTTCTTCCATTGATTTTTGTGGGGTTTTATCTATTCTTCTTGAGGTACTCATTTTTTATGATATTTGGGGTATCTCATTGTTTATTCTTTTCGATATGCTTAGTCTTTCTTTTACTATTTCTAAATCTTCTTCTATATCAATTTCATTATAACTATAATCATTTTTATCTATGACTGTAACTATCCTTTCAAAGGGATCTTTTATTTTTATTTTATCTATTTTATTTTTTGTTGTTAGAACATATAAGTTTTTACATCTGGCTGTAAATATTTTACTTCCTGGGCTAGTTCTATCCCTGACATTCGCCAGTATAATACTAGTGATTTATCTATATTTCTGTCATTTATTGCTACTGAGTAGTTATCACTTATTATAAATTTAAATTTTTGGTATATGAGGTTACCTTCTACTGCACTTATTATACTTTTTTTCTATGGGTGGTATAATTCTATCATCCGCTAAGTATATTTCTATGGGTCTATCTATTCCTTCTCTAAAACATGATTTTATTAATATTTCTGTTCCTCCTAAATGTACATATTTAATTGGATTTTTAGCCTTAATATCTTGTATTTCTTTATTTATTATACGTTTATTTATTATTGGTATTTTGGCCTTTCCTTTAGTGTATTTGCAATCTATGATATGTTCTCTTTGACTTACTACATAATATTCTTCTTTTTGCCGTTTAAACCAGTTTCTTATTGTTGGTATTTCAAATATTTTTGCTACGCTTAGGTCTAATTCTTTTCCTTTTATTTGTTCAAATATACTATTATCAAATATTATTTTCTGTTCTAAAGATTCTTCGTCTTGATGTTCTTCTTTATTTATTATTTGTATGTCTGCTTCAGTCATTTGTTATATCATAGAATTCATTATCTGATTCTATTTCTATGTTATTATCTATTTCATTTTTTGATATTTCATATATGCTATCTTCACTTTCTAATTCATAATCTATGTTTTCTATTTGCGTATATTTTTCATCGTCTATTATTATTTCTGATATTTGTTTTTTCTTTGGATTTTTAGGTAATTTACAATCTCTAGCTATATGTCCTAATTTTCCACAATTATAACAAGTACATTCCGTTAGTTTTCTTTTTGGTCTATATGGTCTTTTGGTTTTGTAATTTTTTACATAGTACCTTCTTCTTGATTTTTTATATTTATATTTTGATCTGTATTTTTTATTATATTTCTTTTTATTTTTATAATACCTATCCGTACAACCAAATTGAGGTGCTGTTTTATTTCGCAACATGTCAAGTTTTTTACTAATATTTTTTTCCATTTTTATTTCTTCTTTATGTTTTTCACATAGTTTCATAAACCATCGTTGCAAGAATTTCATTCTAGCTCCTAAGGTGTTTGTTCATTTTGATTCATTCCAACTTTTTATTATTTTTGAATTAAAAGGTTCTGGTAATTTTGTAAAATATAATTTTCTTATTTCTTTACTTTCTTCTGCGCTATATGTTCCTTTGTAATAGTATTATCTAAATGCACATGTATATTCATCTATTTAACACATATTACATATTTCTAATTTTGTCATTAGATTCCGATTTATGATTTTTTTCTTTATTTTGTTCTTCTACCTCTGTTGTCATACTACTAAATTCATTTCTTATAGCTATTTCGTATTTATATAATATTTCCATGGTTGTAGTGGCTATTCCACCATCAAATTTTTTATTATTTCTTAAAGTTGTTAAGCTTTCACTTGTTAAATTAGCCATAATTTTACTGTTCCTATAAGTGTTCTTTCTATGTATCTTGGTGTCTCTGTTATTATTATCTTGTTATCTATTAATTGTTTTGATATGTATCCTATCCATAATTGGATTGTTTTATTTATATCTGCTACACAGTCTAAATTTAAAAAATCATGTTGTCCAGTTATTGGTTTAGGCGTCCATTTTTTACTTAATCTTTTATCCCATGTAGTTTTTTCTTTATCATATTGTTCATAATTTTCATTATAATATTTTGGATTAAATTTTTTTGGATTTTTTACTCCTGATGTGCTAGGTTTTTCGTCCATGTTTACGTTTTCTGTATTTACTTCTAAATTCTTTGTATTATCTATGTTTGCTAAAAGTTTCGTATATGTTTCGCTTGTTTTCGAGTGTTGTTCTAGATCATCGTCGTTTATTTCATCAATTCTTATTTCGGGTAGATTATCTTGGCTATTTTCTTCTTTTTCTTGTAATTCATCTTGTCATTGCAATTTTTCTTTAAATTTAATTATCTCATTTGCTAATTTTGTTTTTTGTTCTTTTTCTTTTTGTTTAATTTCATACATTTCTTTTAATATTGCTAGCTCTTTTTCTAGCTCTATTATTTTAGTATTTTTTACTTCTTCTAATTGTTGTACTTCCTTTTTTGCTTGTTGTTTTATTTTTTCAATTTCTATTTTTGTATCTATTTCTTCATTTTCTTTTGTTATTCTTATCATAGTAGTTAAACTATCTTCTAGTTTTACAATTTCTTTTTCTAACATTAAACTTATATTGTCACCTATTTTCTTATATCTTCTTCCTAGATTAAAAAATATTATCTTTATTTTTAATCCGTCATAATTTTCATATGTTTTTTCATCTATTGCGTATTCTTCTTTATTCATTTATAAATTATGTTGTAGTTTATATTCTAAGTTATTTATTTGTATTTCTAGATATAAAATAGTCTTTCTTTGTGCTATTATACATTTGTGACAAATTCCTGCGAATATATTATTGTTAAGTCTATTTTGCCTATGTTCTAATTCTTGTCTTTTTGCTATAATTATTTCATTAAGTTTTTGTCTATATTCGTTATTCTCGTTATTCATTGTATTTTTAAGTATTGAATATATTTATATTCTATTTTAGATATATTATCTATTAATTGATCTAAGTTTTCGTTATCAGTCTTTGTGATATTAAGTTGTTTATATTACGGATATAATTTGTTTAATTTTCTTCTTACTTTTCTTAATTTTCTACTCGTATGTTTCTTACCATGTTTCTTATAGCTTTTAAAGTGTGGCCAATAATAAAGCAAAGCCCACGCTAGAAAGTGTAGTTTTATCAAATAAAAGTGTTGCCAATGAGATGCTACAAAGCGTGGTCTTTGTACCTCATCGGCCACGCTTTTCAAGCGTTGCTACTACGGCAACACTTGAAAAGTGTAGCCTAAGGTCAAAGGTTACGCCTCTTTAGGCCACCCCCGAAAAAGTGTTGCCTGAAGTCAAAAAGTGTTGCCTTTTATCAAAGGCCACACTTTTTGCTAGTTTAGACCACACTTTACAAATGTGGCTGAAAGCCTAAAATGTTGTAGTGGGAGATGGGGTTTAGGTTATGTACTGGCCAGATTTCGGCGGTTTCAGTTGGTGGTGGGTCTGGTTTGAGAACGAATAGGTCTGTTTGGTTGAGGTTTGGTATTTTCTGTGGTTGTTTCCGGTGGGTTTGGTGGTTGTTCGCTGGAAAAAGGAAAAGGGGGTCTTGTTTATCCCACAATTTCAGTTGGGTCTAGCGAGGAAGAAAGCTGGAATTTGGGTGGTGGTTGGACGTCGCCAGAAAACAGGAAAGAAAAAGTAGTTTTGTATTGCCAGAGCTTCGCTGGATTCCGGGGTGGTGGTGACCGGAAAGCTAATGAAGAGTGAAACCCTTTTGTCAATAAAAATCTGAAAATTTACAATCCTATTCTAAAAAAATAAATTCACCACCCCCTAACTTAATAAATAAGTTATTACTTAAGAAAATCAAAAAAACCACATATAATACAATACCACTATCTTAAAACCATGGGTCAATACCACTAGCTAATAAAATATTTGTGTACAAAGTCTTATCCATATTGAATTAATTTTTAAATTGTACTAAATATCAAAATGAATATTAACAAATGTAACAGATAAAATGAATATGTAAAAATGTAATGAATGTAACCAATGATATGTAAAAAATGCAATGTAACAGAACTAATGATTTAATCAAATTAAATAAATATTTGAACGTACTCAATCGGTTGTGACAAAAAATAATGAAATTAAAATTAACTCATAAAAAATCCTAAATTTTGACAAATAAGGATAGTTATCGATAAACTTATTTAAAATTATAAAAAAATGTATTTTGAACTATTAAAAAACTAAAACTTAAAAGTTACGAATTTTTAAAATGTTATGCCAAAATTGAGAGTCAACAGTTGTCCATTTTGTTGGATATGATTGATGAAAGAAATAATGTACAGTGACATTTGACAAACCCGATTTTGGCCGAACACATCACCTTAAAAGTGTGGCTGGAATGTGGTGGAATTCGATCTTCAATTTGCTTCAAAAAGGTTCCACGTTGTACTGCATCTTTGTTGACGTAATCCACACCTATGGCTTAATTGAGAATGCATCCTCTTGGATGTTTCTCGAAAAATAAAAACTCATTAGTAGAGATAAAATTAAAGAAAAATATAACATCATTTACGACACGACGAATGAAGATGATTCATCGGTAGGATAAATGCATGGTCATTGGTAGGACGAATGAAGATGATCTATCGATACGATGTAAAGGCATATCATCTGTAGTATATGAATGTATGTCCATCATTAGGACGAATTAAAATGATCCATCGGTATGATATGAATGCATGTCCATCGGTAGGACAAATGAAAATGATCCATCGATAGGAGATGAATATATGTCCATCGTTAGAACGAATGAAAATGATCCATTGATAGGATATATGTGAACACTACCACTTCCAGTAATAGAATATTAATATCCGTCAACGTTAGCATCCTGCGACTTCGACATGGAATAGATAGGGTGCACATCTTTCACCTCTGAATAGATGTGACTTAAATGCAAATATCTTTCAACAAAAGTCTCCTCCGACTTGAACATGGAATAGATAGTGTGCACATCTTTCACCTACGAATAGATGCGACTTAAATGCAAATATCTTTCAACGCAAGTTTCCTCAGACTTGAACGTGGAATAGATAGGGTGCACATCATTCACCTCAGAATAGATGTGACTTAAATGCAAATATCTTTCGACGCAAGTCTCCTCCGACTTGAATGTCAAATATATAAGGTGCACATCCTTCACCTCCGAATAGATGCGACTTAAATGCAAATATCTTTCAACGCAAGTTTCTTCCGACTTAAACGTGGAAAAGATAAGGTGCACATTTTTCACCTCCAAATAGATGCTACTTAAATGCAAATATCTTTCAACGCAAGTTTCCTCCGACTTGAACGCAAAATAAATAGGGTGCACATCCTTCACCTCTAAATAGATGTGACTTAAATGTAAATATCTTTCAACGCAAGTTTCTTCCGACTTGAACGCAGAATAGATAAGGTGCACATCCTTCACCTCCGAATAGATACAACTTAAATGCAAATATCTTTCAACGTAAGTTTCCTCCGACTTGAACATGGAATAGATAGGGTGCACATCCTTCACCTCTGAATAGATGCGACTTAAATGCAAATATCTTTCAACGCAAGTTTTCTCCGACTTGAACGTGAAATAGATAGGGTGCACATCCTTCACCTCCGAATAGATGCGACTTGCAAATATCTTTCAACGCAAGTTTCCACCGACTTGAATGTGGAATAGATAGGATGCACATCCTTCACCTCCGAAGAGACGTGACTTAAATGCAAATATCTTTCAATGCAAGTTTCCTCTGACTTGAACGTGGAATAGATAGGGTGCACATCCTTCACCTTCGAATAGATGTAACTTAAATACAAATATCTTTCAACGCAAGTCTCCACCAACTTGACATGAAATAGATATGGTGCACATCCTTCACCTCCAAATAGATGTGACTTAAATGCAATGGCCCTATTGGAAAATGAAAAATGCAATGACCCTCTCGAGAAATGACAAATGCAATGACCCTCTCGGAAAATGAAAATAAATGCAATGACCCTCTTGGCAAATGAAATGAAAAATGCAAATGATGAAAGACCCAATGATTTTTCACTGTAACGAGGTGGATGGCTTGGTGATTGTCCAACTGTAATGAGGTTGATGGCTCGGTGATTTTCCAATTGTAATGATGTTCATGGCTCGATGATTTTCCACTGTAACGAGGTGAATGACTCATGTGTCTTAAAAATGTCATCATTTTGCTGTTTTCATCGATCCATGTACTTGAAAAGAAACAATTAGTAGACACAATGTTGCCTTAGCTAGAACTTAATAAGAAACCTTGAGAAAAGACTCTTCAAAAGAGAATGTGTACAAAATGTCTGATCACTTTGACACATGTGAGCAACCAACATTTTTCTCTTGACCATTTTTTATTTATTGTGATTCATGTCTTATTGGGGATTTGTACGAGGAGTGTTGGCTCGCCATGACAATGCTAGAGATTTGCAAGTTAACTTTGAATTTCAAGCGATGATGGATCATTTGAAGTTGACTATCAAGCTTCTGACAGTACCTGTTGGGATTTCTGAGGTCTTCATCAAAAATTATGTCCCAGTTAGAACTTTTGGAAAATCTCAAAATGATCTCCATTATTGACTTGCTGGAGATAACATTTTATTGTGAATTTTTGAGATCTAAGATCTCAAAAATTCTGTCTCAGTTTTTTATAACAAGGAGAAAAGAAAATCACACTGAGTATATGACTGAGCCATCGTGACGCCTACATATCCTTTTGAGTCAGGAATCAAGTCAAATGTAGTTCCAATCCTGTAGATAATGAATGCTGCAAAAAATCTTAGACAAGATCATCAATAGAGAATGTACATTATGAACATGATGAAATAGGAAAAAGATATTCCTTGTGACATTCAAAGCTTAAAGACAAAAGATATGTCACATTTTGGGACGGACAACTCAATGAAGTAAAATAAGCGTCTCACACTTACGAGGTTATCCTAATGTCACGTTTTACAACGAACAACCCAAAAAGAAAATGCAATTTTTTTATGGAAAGAATCTAAAAAATCCTTCAGAAAATATTAAAGAGTGGGTGCTTGCTCACTTTTTTGTTTTTTTTAAGAATAAAAAATGTGAAGAGATAGTCAAGTCTTGACTACAATTGGTACCACGAGTTAGGATGACAGGTAAATCTCTCATTTCTTTTTTCTCTTTTTTTCTAACTAAGATTGAATTCAAGGTAATTCCTACAGCTTCAAGTGGTACCTCAAACATACTTAAGGATCAACAAGATTTGTTCATCTTGCTTCAAACAAAGGTTTTGAATTGTACCAATCCTTAGGTTTCATGTGCCCGCACAAAAAAAATCCTATTTCACACATATTTGAAGCGTTTTATTTGAGGACATTTTTCAAAGTGCACTCACACTCACAAGAATGTTCAATGCATGCAACTGTGACAGCATATGCTTGACCTTTATGTAAATCTCCACAAATTTGAGAACATTTGGGATGAGATCATGTAGGACTTGTCATTGTCTTGTAATGCAGGCTTAGGGACGGGTAGGATATTTATTTGGGATAAGAGTGACTTAATTCCTCTTGGCGCATCACACTGAATTTGTGCTTTTGACGATTGATACGCCTTTGGCTTCAGATCCTCTTCATTGTCCTCCCTTTTTTCGACTTCCTTTGAATTCTCATTTGTTGGAGCTTTTCCTTTTTTTCACTTCTTTGTTTCGAATTCTTTTGAGTCCTTATTTCTTGGAACTTTTCTTTTTTTCACCCCTTTCTTTTAAATTTCTCTCCTCTTTTGTTGGAGTATTTTCCTTCATCTTCTTTCCTTGACCTTGGAGGGGTGTTTTTGTCTTTCTTTATTTCTTTCAACCTTTCTTCTTTCTATTTTTTTTTCTTTCTCTAGAAGTCGTTTTTACTTCCTTGACTTTGGGAGACCTAATATCTTTTTCCTTTGGCAACTTCAAACATAGATCTTCTCTTACATTCTGCACATCTTTGGTGTGCTGGAGATATGACTTTGAAAATATGCATAAAGTATTTTACTTTTTATCTTTTGAAATTTGAGAAAATGGATACCGAACCCAAGAAGAATTGCCTACGTATCTCACCGAGATGAGAATCAGGTTCGCGTAGTTCGTGCAGATATGACTTTGAAAATATGCACAAACTATTTTACTTTTTATTTTTTGAAATTTGAAAAAATGGATACCGAATCCAAGAAGGGTTGCCTACATATCTCACCGAGATGAAAATCAAGTTCGCGTAGTTCGTTCAGATATGACATAAAATAATTTCAAAATTTAGACAAACTTGGAGCGATTCATTGTATCCTCTTAATTGTCGATCTTTGTACTGTCTGTTGAATGTGGTCTATCATTTTTCTTAAAGTAATCACTTGTTGTTGTATTATTTTTTATTATCTCTTGGAATTGTGTCTTCTCCGAATTATCCACGAGAACCAGACAATGTTATGACCAATCCCAACTGTCGTCAGGGATGGTTTTCCTGCAAAAATATAAGAAATGTGTGAAAGCAAGGCCAACATGTAAAATAATAAAAAATGAATGAGTGCGACCTCATAGTCAAAGACTCCCCTGATTTATCTTTTTGACTTGATAATGTCTTGTGAAATACAAAGACTCGAATTTCGTGAATTCTCCTGGCCCTTGCAACTTCATACGAATAATGACTTCCATATTTTGACATAAATCAACCTCTCGCTTAAAAAGAAGAAAAACTCAAAAGGTAAAAGTGTTAGTTCATGTTGATAATGAATAATGCAAAATATCACATAAAGAATTAATTAAACACATAAGCACTGCTTTGATTGAAAACAAACTCAATTATATCGCATAACATACAGATAGTTATTGTGCGTCCTATACAAATATGTGACACTTTTGTATCAAGGGTTGACCTATCGATCTGAAGGATGTATAACGTCATTTGACAACATTCCATTGTCCCCCAAAACATTTAGTACAAATTTTATGAATAAATCAAATAGCATTACAAAATAAGGAAAAAAAATTATACAAATAATCAGTCCCGCGCAGGGGTACTATCTTAAACTAAGCCTTTGTAGAAGATACTTTCTTTTGAACTTCTTGTTATTTCCATATGCCAACACCTTTGGATGAAATGATAACTTGATCATTCTTCGACTCAAACAAACTATTAAGATTCCTACCCTGAGTGATAATGATTTGCCAAATGTCGTATACATCCTTCAAATTTAAACATATACACATGATTGTCTTTTATTGACCAATGTGCCAAATAGACACAAGGTGGGCCTCTAATGAGTCCAACACACCTTAGGTGTTGGGTCAACTTAGTTCAAAATGCGTTAAATTTGAGATTTGGTTTCGCTTTACGCTAGTTGACTAAGGGTGGCTTTGAAAGACCGATAACCCATGCGGACATCTTAGGCTGGAACTCACGACAACCATTGGACGCATGACGAACCAATAAATTGGCGAACATTCCAAAAAAGGGTTGAGTATAAAAAGTTTGGTTGCGATTTCGCAAAATCGTTCTTTAATATACTATACATGCATATTAGAAAATGACATGAATACAATGACAATATACATACAATTACAAATAATGAATAAATAACAAGTACAATATACAAATAATTAACAAAATATACAAGATACAAGATGTAACACAATAAAAGACAAACCTCCTCAATTTGAAAAAATGAACTCATAATGGTTAGAACTTCTGTATCCCCAGCGGAGTCATTATTCTGTTTAAATCCCCCATTTTATTCAAATAGGGCAAAACATCGTGGTGACTCAAAAAATGATCAATTAATTCAATTTCAAAAGAATTTTAAGAATAAACGAATTTTAAAAGAGTTGCCACCTAATTTTAGGAAAAACTAGGAAACCAATTGAATGACCTACGAAACCAATCGATTCTAGGTAAGGGGTTCAAGTTATTTCGAAGAGAAGGTGTTAGGCTTCCTTCGAAATCCACACTTGTGGGTCCCGACTGAATTTAATTTTGAAATTGAGGAGGAGATAAAAATAAATATACAAGTATAATAAACAAGTAATATACACAAGTAATAAAATAAAACAATAATATAACAAACGGCCTAAAGTTTGCCTAACATCGATAATATACACATTAACGAATAAAAATATAATTTAAACTTCATTCAATTAGATTCAATGCGAAGCGACTCTGGTGTACCTGTTAATACACTCAGTAAAAGTATTAGTGATGAATAAATATGAATATACATAAATTAAATAAATAACAACTTCAAATAAAAATCCGTCTTATATACATGGGAGGCCTTGAAATCGACAGTAATTTCTTTATCGACCAATTTTATAAGAATGAATAACATGCAACTAACAACCAATATATATAATAAGATAGTACACAGTAACTAAAGAAAAAACGCTAGCCAAAATGTACCAATATAATTTGCTAAAATATATCTAACAATAATAATAATAAAGTGCTAAAATCAATTAAACAAATCAAGAATAATATCCGCTAAGTTCTGAAATTTTCCAATGATGATTATAATAAATAACAAATCAATAATAATAGAACAATGTAAATAATAACAACGATAATAACTTCACTTTTTATTGATAATAAACAAAATTAAGATAGTCAAAATGACATAAAAATTAGTCAAGAAGATCTAAACTAGAAACATCGTATGAACAAGAATTATTAAACCAAAGAACCACCACCATTGTTATAACTAAACCAAGCACAATCTGTGAAACTCACACAATATAATTAAATCTAACAACCAATGAAATGTTAATCAACCATAAGATAGTCTATAAATTAATCAATTTAAAATCTACAAACTTAAATAAAAAGACGGTGAATGACAAAAAAGAGGAAAAATGATCAAATATTTAGATATAACACCAATCATCTATTCGTTAATAATCTAAACATTATTATCATTTCACAGTAACTAACTAAAATAGAATTGATAGAAAATAGTCAAAATAGTAGCAAACAAAAGCAACAACAAGATATGGTCAAAAAAAGCAAATAATTGTTCAAAAGTTATTATATTTACAAAAAACAAAAAAAAATAAAGGAAAATAAAAAAAATTAAAAAGGACTGTGATATTACCCTCGCCGGAGATAGAGTGCTCTGACCGATTTCAATTGTTTTTGGCCTGCAACTGCTGCTAAATCACCAAACTCGTTGGTGGGTTGCTATTGTTCATTTGCGAGCTTCGAAGTTTGTTGTTCACCAGAGCTTAAAAGCTCATTGTTTTCACTGGTGCTCTCCACTGGTGGGAGTTTAGAACTGCTAGCTGTTTTGTGGTGTTGTCTGTCACCGGGGTTTGATTCTCTGGTGCAGCTGGATACCTGCAAAATTGGAGGAAAAATCGTGAAACGGGGAGAGGGAAGGGGCTGATTCGTTTTTAGGTTACTCCAGTTCATCGGAGTTTTGAGCTCGTCGTCGGAGCTACTCGTTGCAGCGAGAAAAAATGGAAAACAAGGATGGGGTTTTGGTCTGTCTATGGTGGGTATGGCAGCTGGTTGCTGCTAGCAACGATGGGAGAGGAGAATGGGGTTCGTTTGGTTGTTTTTTTTTTTCTGCTGGAGAAAATGGAGATGGGGTTTAGGTTATGTACTGGCCGAATTTCGGCGGCTTCAGTTTGTGGTAGGTCTGGTTTGAGAACGAATGGGTCTGCTTGGTTGAGGTTTGGTATTTTTTGTGGTTGCTTCCAGTGGGTTTGGCGGTTGTTCGCCGGATAAAGGAAAAGGGGGTCTTGTTAATCCCACAATTTCAGGTGGGTCTGGCGAGGAAAAAAGCTGGAATTTGGGTGGTGGTGGGAGGTCGCCAAAGTGGTTTTGTATTGCCGGAGTTTCGCCGAATTCCGAGGTGGTGGTTATCGAAAAGCTAATAAATAGTGAAACTTTTTGTCAATAAAAATCTGAAAATTTACAATCCTATTCTAAAAAAATAAATTCACCACCCCCTAACTTAATGACTAAGCTATTACGTAAATAGAAAATCAAAAATCACCTATAATACAATACCACTATCTTAAAATCATGGGTCAATATCACTAGCTAATAAAATATTTATGTACAAAGTCTTATTCATATTGAATTAATTTCTAGATTGTACAAAATATCAAAATGAATATTAACAAATTTAACATATAAAATGAATATGAAGAAATGTAATTAACGTAACCAATGGTATGTAAAAAATGCAATTTAACAGAACTAATGATTTAATCAAAATAAATAAATATTTGAACGTATTAGATCGATTGTGAAAAAAAAATGTAATTAAAATTAATTGACAAAAAATCCTAAATTTTGACAAATAAGGATAGTTATCGATAAACTTATTTAAAATTATAAAAAATGTATTTTGAACTATAAAAAAAATAAAACTTAAAATTTACGAATTTTAAAAATGTTAGGCCAAAATTGAGTGTTAACATTTGGTTAATGTGATCATTTTTGTTCCTTGATGCAGGTGCACTAGTTGACAATGGAGCGGGTTTAGATGACCTTTGCTTGAAGGATGACCTATTTACATTTTTGATCTTCTGATGGTTGGACTCATGATTTGTTGTCTTAGCCTTCTTGCAGCGGAACACTTCCCTGTCTTTCAACTTGTTGTCCTATACCTGTTGTACATGAATCATAATCCTAGTTATCTATACGTCCTCTATCAACATAGTTTCTCTCCCCTTCTTATTAGATGAACAGGATAGCCGGACACAAACAAACTCATTCTTCTCCTCATATGAGTCACCATCTTTGGAGCATAGCGGGATAGCTGAGAGAACTTGAGGTTGTACTCTTGCATACTCATCAACTCCTGCTTCAGATCAAGAAACTCTCTTACCTTTGCTTCCCTTAACTCTTGGAGAAAGAAGCTCCCCAAGAAAGCATCTTCAAACACAACCCAACTCAAAGGTTATGCCCCATCTGCCCTTTTCTTCTTCCACTGATCATACCATATCGTAGCAATACCTTTCAGATGATATGAGGCTAACTCTACACATTATGTATCGGCAACATGCATGACCTCAAATACTTTCTTAAGCTCTTCAATGAAATTCTCCGGATCATCCTGACGACCAACTCATGGTTGACCAACATGGTTTGCCACAACTAGAGTTAGCACCTGAATAACATTCCTGAACTCACCATTGACGACATTTCCTTGAGGGGGTTGCACTACTGGTGCATTGGGAGACCTTGAGGATTAGAATTCCCCCTAGAAAGACTTCTTCAAATAGCTCTTTGTAGAGGCATGATCTAAATAGAGACGCGTAAGCACGAGTTAGAGGAATGTTTTATAGAGTTGAACTCTATCGCACGAATAGGAGTAACAAGAAAGTGAAATGTTCCTAAATATTGTGGCCTCCTAACTATAGATGTGGTGCGCTTCACACCGATAAGAAGGACTTTACAGACACGACTTCTTAGACACCCTAGGACTCTTGAACTCTATGCTTTGATACTAAGTTTGTCAACCTCAAGCCTACACCTTGACGTGGCAGGCAATCGAGAACCATTGTTGGTCCCCAAGCGAACCCTTAGCTTGGTTGACTACTTAGCAAAAGTCTTACTCAAGCAAATTGGAAACTTTTAATGCATAATTAAACTCAATTGTCCCAATTAAACTCAAGTCAAATAAATGTCTAGAAATACTTAATAAAGTATAAGTAATAGTTTTCAAGATCTCGAAACAGAAAGGAACATACGGAGAGACTAATCAACTTTAACTATCTATGAAGCGTCTAATACTAGAATAGATGTCGGGGCAAGACCCACGATAACTCAAATTTACAGGAATATAAATGTGAAATCCTCTAGAAAGCAAGGAGGCTCACCAAAGTTTTCTAAAATACAAAGTGATCTCAACGAAACGTCAGTTGATGATATTGAACACTTGTGTCTGCATCATAAAAAGAATCAATTCGAAATACATCAGTACATTTGAATGTAAGAGTATGTAATATGGTTGAATAAAAAAATAACTGAACTGAAGGACTGAAAGCAACTCAACTAAATCAATACATGTATATGAAGTGAAAACCCTTTAAACTTGACAATAAGATATGCAATAAAAAACAATATGAAAATAAATTACTTTACTTGTGGGAATTTTCTCTAACCGACAATCATTACTATGATTCTAGCAATGATACAATGTTTCGTACACATTGTAAGGGCCATTCTATACCTTGTTGGGGTATAGGATGATATTGTAACTATGAATCCATCTGATAGGCTTTCTCAGAGGCAGTGAGGATTCACACGAAGAATTAGTGTTATCCTATCCGACGTGGCTATGTAGTTTAATGGGAATTTTGAGTTACAACAGACTCTTACCCAATTCGGTGCTCAATACAACTCTCAAAATAATCAATATAACTTTATGCTCAATTCATCCTTTACAAAGAAGGGGACTATTACTTTACTTGTAACTTTGCTTTTCTGAAGAACTTTTCAATACATCAATTATGCTCTTTCTCAACTGTCAAATGGTACATAGGAAAACATTTGATTCTCTTTTCAAGGTTTATGTTCAAAACTTACACTTTTAAAACATATGCTCATGAACTTATCTTTCAAGCGCAAAATCAATATTTGATATACTTTCATGCAATTTTTTTCGAAAACATAACTTTACTAAATCAATAGAGTTCATGTGATACTAAGCATGAACAACATTATAAGATTCACATGCAAAAATAGGAATCAAAACCTCAACTGTTAAACAATTGAATTCAATTGCCAAGAACTGTGAATAGATCTTTTAGATGTAACGATTTCTGACTGAATTGAGATGTAGGGTGTAAGGATGAACTAGTCCAACACTATGAATAACCTTACATACCTGGAAGAACGATGTTCTTTAGAACCAAAGAAATTTGAAGAATGCTTGAAACCCTAGCTTTTCTCCTCTTGGAACCTTGCTTTAATAGCTTGAAATGTCAATGAACGTAAAAGAACTGATTAGCACTTTCTAAGCCCTCAATTAGGTGTAAAACAACATAGTTTAGGCTTTGAATATATGTTAAAACGATGTAGTTTAAGTACCAAACACATAGGGGAAAGACCAAAACGACCCCAGTTTTTTAAACTCAAAAGGTGCCTTAAAAAAGATGTTTCACAGACCAATGGCTTCATGGTCCGTGAAACACTTGAGGGGCCGTCTAGCCGGTCGTCAAGCTTCACGTGCCCGACAAGGCTTCACTAAAATAAGCATAATTTTTTACTCCGAACTCAAAATAGGCAAAATTGGTGGCGTTAGAAAGAGGATTTTAAGACATTTAATTTGATAGGTCATGGGCCAACTACTTCATTATTTGCTAAGAGATGATTGTTTAAAGTTGACTCAAAACTTAAAAACTGATGGGTGACTTGAACGGACTCCTAAACAGACCGTACAAGTCATCACGGGCCATCTAGGGTCTCGTCTAGACCTTCTCACCTTGGAATCCTTGGACAATCATCCACCATGCCCTTTTAGGGTTTCATGAAGGGTCCATGATTAAATTTGGGTTCGTGGACTTGTCCGTTACCACTTTTTAGACCTTTTCGAAGTCCGAGGCGTTACAAAATACTCCCAAATTAGTCCAAATTAACCCGATTTTAAAAAAAAATGACCCATTTCCAATTGAAACTCATGCCCAATT
>NC_064282.1:51350123-51464556 GCF_019186545.1 Solanum stenotomum
CCCCCCCCCCCCCCCATCTATCTTAACTCAAAATAATAGAAAATGACGGCTCCTTCAGAAAAACAACCTTAAACTTATTTCACATATCCATTTTAAAAGAACTTCATTTAGAGCTACTGCCATAATTCTCCAAATTATATTTGCACAGGTATGAGGAAAAAAATCGTTCTTCCTTTTAAGTTGTATACTCCATTTACAATGGCCTTTATAGTATGTAACTAAATTTTTGTGCTGAGATTTTTCAATTGAAAATAAAATTAATTGATTCTCTTTTTTCTCTAATAATCCTTCTTCACAAAAAATTGAGTGTTGAAGAATTTTTCTCTTTATCAAAGCAGAAATGCGGCAACCAATAAACAATACAGGATAGGAAAAAAATAAAATGAAAACAACCCGTCAATGAATTTTATCGGGGAAAAATGAAGCTTCGTCGGAGCAATAATTTCATCGATCAGATTCAACATTAACAGGGTAGAGAGGGAGGTGTGGCGTGACATGACTTCAAGGACATTGTCGAAGCAACACCTAAAACACAAAGATCCGACCAAATTTAGGCACTTTTAGACAATTATCAAAGCTTTGTTAATGGAGGAAAGAGGGAAGGGGAGAGTGGCATCGTGGTGACTGGCCAACTAAGCCTGTTAGCACACTTTGAGAGAAGATTTTTCTTACTTCTTCAAGTCAATAACAAAAAATAAATAAATAAAAAGAAACAAAAACAATACTTGTGCTTGATGAAGTTCTTTTTTTATTTCATCAATCATGATGTGTATTGTTAATTGTTATAGATATTGTTGGTATGGTGGTGGAAATACATGGTAAAATGGGGGACCTTTTTTTAGGAAATGTTCATTGATGAAGAAAATGGATTTAATGATTTAGTCAGTCGGATCCGATTAAATGAAGAAATTGCGTAATTTAAATTGAAATTGGGGATTTGATGTCAATTTGGGGAAAATCGTAAGTTTGGAGGGTATGCGTGTTAAGTTTCGTAACTACTTCAACTTTAAATCCAAAAAGAAAACCTAACATAAGGGAGACTACTTCTGTCCTATAGAGAAAACGTTTTATTCTTTTCTAATTAATTTGTCGTCTATAATAAATAGATCAAATAAAACAAACCCATCTGGTTAACATCAAAATCATTGAATAATATTCACTAGCAAACAAACCTGATACTAATAAAGATCAAACATTTAATACGAATTTTGATCGATTTATTTTGTGCATGACCCACATGCTTCAGTACAAAAAGTACAAGACCAAATAAAAAACCTACGTAAAACAGTAAATAAAATTGAGTGGAAAAATTTATAATATATATATATTTTTTAAAAAAAGTAAATGTATGAATAAGTGCAAGGAAATTAAACGTTTATAATATATTCATATACCTTCAATAATTCATTTCTTGAACGGAGTTTTACAAGACCCATCGCAATTCATGGGCTAAACTAAAAGTTAATTATGAGTCACCAACATTAATCGAGTATTTATATTTATGGCTTAATTCATCTATAGCCCCTTAAAGTTGTCTGTATAATTTACTTAGACAGCCTAACAAACATTGTTTCCTATTAGACACTTCAATCTTAAAAAAATAATTAGTACCTATTGAATATTTTTCTGACACTTAGTCTAAAGAGAAAGTATGTGTAATATTCATGCATATGATGTGGCAAAATGACGAATCAAATGAAGACACCTGACATGTTAATTTAAAATAATTATAAAAATGAATTTTGAATATAACAAAATCCCAAAAGAAAATACTTTAAACTAAAAAAAATAGAAAAAATTATACACCCCCTAACCCACCCCCGCACCCTGCCCACCTCAAACCTTTCCATTTCTTCACTTTCCCTAATAGTTACCTTGTCCATCATTGTTAACTCTCATTTAAAAAAATTAGAGGTTTTAATATATATTATGTATGAATTTATCATTTTTATTTCTCTTTATGCCTTCTTTCTTATTTTCATTTAAAATTGATAGTTTTTTCTTAAAAGATCTATTTTTTTAATTTTGATTTCTATTTTTTTTGTTCGATTTGTGAGGAAGAAGGGGTATGTGTGGAGAGAGGTGAAGAGGGAGAGAGAAAATATTTCAATAATGATCTCCATTTTTTTCGATAAAGAAGATATAGATGATCTCCATTTTTTCCAGCAAAGAAGGCGTATTTAATAATCTTCATTTTATCCGTCAAATAACTAGTGATCTCCATCTTTTATCTGGACACTACACCATTTTTGGCCTACGGCCACCCCAGTAAAGTGTTGCCTAAACTAGCAAAAAGTGTGGCCTTTGATAAAAGGCTACGCTTTTGTACTTTAAGCAACACTTTTCCAGGGGTGCCCGAAAGTAGCGTTACCTTAGAGTTTAGGCAACACTTTTCAAGTGTTGCCTTATCAGCTACACTTAAAAGCGTAGCCTAAAAGGCAAAATGACAACGCTTTTATGTACCTCAAATAGCAACATTTCTATCTCATACAACTACACTTTTTAAGCGTGGCCTTAGCTTCCTTATTGCCCACGATTTGTAAGTGTTGCCTTTTTTATCTAATATATGACAACAATTTTAAAGTGTTGCCTTTTCTATCTAATGTATGACAACACTTTGAAGTGTAGTCCTTGCCCATGTGCATACCACAATTTACAGTCCTATGGCTACACTTTTAAGTGTGGCCATATGATTTTGGCTATAAAATATTTGTATGCCACAATTTCTAATTAAAAAACACCAATATTATTGTGCAATAAATAATCTCAAGCATTAGATTGGCTCATAAGTAATTCAAATATATAGATTTGCAATAAACTTCAAAAGATAGTACGTCTTGTACGTACTTACACATACTTATACAACAATATTCTAAATATGTGTACACAATTGTTCAAAAAGTACCCTTACAATAGTTCAATATATTCTAGCAAAGAATATATTTCACAAAATCAAACATAATGTATTCAAACTTTTACAATAGTTCAAAAACTCTTTCCACTTCAATGAGATCAAATTGACTTGTAGCGACCCTTCAAATTTGATCACCTCCATTTTCCTACACATTTAGAATTTATGACAAGTTAGATTGCAACAGTTATAGAAGAGGCAAAGAGTTCCACATTCCACATTGCACAACAGTTCTGGATTTTAAATTTTTACGGAAAGATGTGGTCCAATTTGTGAAGCTGCACTATTTTTCCAACAACACCCTCATAATCACATAGTTATCAAAAAATAGAGGAGCTGTTAATATTGTTATTACATTTAATGGGTGGTGATTTCCTTGTATTTCAACTCTCCTTTGACAGGTATGCTCACACTCAACATTAGCATCTTATTTCCACTCTCATGTTTTCTATTCCCCAATCCTAGTTTTTAAAAGTTTTAGTCAGTCCTAGTTGAATTTACCAAAAGCATATCATGCACACATGCCGTATGCCTCCTTTGCTAATTTCTCTAAGATATAAACTTCAATTTGCTTGATGATGGCCTAATAGATCTTCATGTTATGAGAGAATAGATAATACTAAGACCAAAGTTTCAGGGAATGCATATCCATTAACTTACCAGAAATCTGGAAGTTACAACTTACAAAAACCTTTTTGGGTTTTTTATTATTTCCTTTCGGAAAATAATGCTTTGAAAGGGACACAAAATGAGTTAGCTGCTTGTTGAGTTGATTTGTAAAAGACATCAAAAGTAGATGTTTAGCTATATGAATCCTAGATGTTAAAGATAGGCATGAAACCTTATAAAACAACAACTATACATCAATTCAAAACTAGTTGCTTTAGCTATATGAATCCTCAATATTCATATTCATTTCAAAACCTGATGGATTTCCAGATTCCAGATTTCCAGATTTCTAGATTTCCAGATTTCCATATTTCCAGATTTCCAGATTTCAGATTCCAAATTTCTAGATTTTCAGATTTCCAGTGTGCAGCTTTAACAAAAAATGTGTGAACTTTAACAGAAAACTTTCTATCAAACTGCATCTCCGGATCTTGTCCCGACCATTCTTGCGACTCAAATTCACTACCAGCCCATGGTTTCTAATCAACCAATCTAGAAACCCAATGCAAATGTAGAATTCACATTCTCATCTACTTGGGATCAGATTAGAGAGAAAAGAAACAAGCTCACAATTTTGGTCAACAACATTTCAAAATGTTTTTGTTGCTATAAATCAGTAAAAGACACTATTGATCACAATTTTTTGGCAGGGCACTTTGCTAGAAATATCTAAAATATTTATGTTGGATTCTCTAGTGATTGACAGTGATTATAAACCTCTTAGAAATATGATTATGAGATGGTGGACTACTATCCAATCATTTGCTACTCGACTAAGACAAAATCAGGCTAACAATGATATCACTACCAAGCAAGGACTGTCGACTGGAGCCACAACTACACATACAAATCAACAACCAAATCAGGAGGTAAGAGACTCAACTCTACTATTTCTACTCATAATAACTATCATGATCTTGTTGTGCAAGATCAAACCAACAGCCAACAAGAACAACTAGACAAAGTTGAGGAAAATACAGTTGAGAGGTTCCAGAAGAGAGAAAGAGAGAGAAAAGCCTTAAGGAACCAGCAAAATACTTTTTGAAGAACCGAATCATGAGTTGACCCTGAAGAATGTGGAATATTTTGGCCTCTTACAGCTTGTGCGCTACTTGCATCAACAGGTGAAACAAGGTTAGATCCAACAACCCCTGGTATATCTTGAACATTCAATGCAGGGTTGTTGTGCAGCAATTGACTAAAAAAATGTCACATTTCTACTCTCATTTCATTCATTTCTTCCTTCAGAGAACTGATTTCATTAGCATGCTTTTGTTTTAGCTTGTTAGTTTCTTCATCTTCTTTCAGAGAACTTGTTGTCACTGATCTGCCATAGCACCTAAGTCGGCCAGGCTGCTCCTTTCCAAACACTGCCCTAAAGGCATCATCAGCTGTTTCCCTAGAATTTTGACGATTCTGAAGTTCAGTCTGTTGAATAAAATTAACATCCATAGTTAACTGTAAGAATTATTTACTTTATGGCTAAAAGCAATTTATGATTTACTTGTTAACTTTAATTTACCTTCCTTCTGGCAAAGAATTCAAAATAAAATATATTTAATATGTCCTCGTACTTGCACAAGAAGAAGAAGAAGATGACATACTTAATATAATTCAATGGAGTCACTCTACACAATATATAATGCTTTAGTCTGAATTAAATTCACCAATAATCCTCTTTAAAAAACTTACTATTGCAACTTGGGTATCGGCCTGAATTTCCTTTCCCGTCTTTGTACGAGTTGCAATAAACATTTCAAGCTGCGATGGTTCCTCGTTGTTTTCTTTTGTTGCACGCTACAAATTTTATCAAAAGAAATTCAAAAAATTCAACATCTTCTAATAAAGTATGAAAAAATGAAATTCATATGTCTGCTAAGTATATTACCAATGCCACGCGTACTCTTGCAAAATTAATTGGTCCCATTCGATGCCTTCACCGTTGTTGTTTCCTGTTTTTAGAATTCACCTCAGATATGGCCTGTAATTAAATTTTATAAAAAGAGATGTTTGAATCGATAAATCAAAAAGAATAGAATAGATATGATGCAAAATATGTCAAAGAATAGAAATGCACTATTTTAGCTTTACTTGAACAGTTGGGTGTTTCCAATACTCGATCAACTGGCAGAATTGAGCTTCTGGAATGTCATCAGGACGTTTCGCTAGCATATCCTCAACAACACTATTTTTATCAAAACATCTCTCTTTAATTTTTTGTTTGTGTCGCCTCCAAGCATCACGAAGACCAGTCATCACCCAGTTCTTTTCTTCTACTGGAATTAGGAATTTGGACTATGCAAAATAAAATATATTTATCTTCATTAGTAAAAAAAAAACAATAAAAAATGCAATCTCAAAATTAATTGTTCTTACATTGATATATTCCCACATGCGCTTTTTAATATCTTTTGGCACCGCATGCCAACTAGTGTACATCAAGTTGATGAATCTAGGATTTCTTGCAATTGTTCCGATAAAATTGGTTAATTCCGACACTATCTTATCGGTTGGTCCCACTGCTTGTCCTTTATCAAATGTCACCTCCTCCCTTTCTTCCAAACTTCTTGCATGAATATTCTTACATGTTGTTTTTCCTCGAACTTGTTTTTGCTTCGATATCCCTAGATTGATGTAACAACCAGGAAATAAGAAATTTCTTTTGTACTACAATTAATGTCAACTTCCTCATCTATAGCACACTCATCCTCGCCGTCACAGAGCTAGGCCTAACCCAATTCCTAACCGCTTCAATCTTTTGAGGATCTACCATTACACCTTCTTTTGATACTACATGCCCAAAAAATGTAATTGATTTCAACCAAAATTCACACTTTGAAAATTTAGCATATAACTTTTGTTCCCTAAGAACACCCAAAATAGTACGAAGATGGTTGGCATGCTCTTCTTCACTTTTCGAATAAACCAAAATATCATCAATAAAGACTATCACAAAGGAATCAACAAATGGCTTGAACACCCCATTCATCAAACTTATGAAAGTTGTAGGTGCATTGGCCAGACCAAAAGACATAACCAAGAACTCATAGTGCCCATAACGAGTTCTAAACGCTGTCTTGGGCACATCCTCATGCCTAATTTTCAATTGATGGTAATCGAATCTTAGATCAATCTTTGAGAAAACCGCTGCACCTTGCAATTGGTCAAAGAGATCATCTATTCTAGGCAAGGGGTACCTATTCCGAATAGTGGCCCTATTTAATTGCCGGTAATCTATACACATTCTCATACTACCATCCTTCTTCTTAACAAACAAAACTGGAGCACCCTATGGGGAAGCACTAGGGCGAATAAATCCCTTATCAAGGAGCTCTTAGATTTGAGCCTTAAGATCTCTTAATTCTGTCGGAGCCATGTGATATGGAGGGATAGAAATGGGACGAGTACCAGGCTCCAAATCAATGCAAAAATCTATATCTCTATCCGGAGGCATACGAGGCAAGTCATTAGGAAACACTTCACTAAATTCAGATACCATAGGAATAGACCCAATGGATGGAGCCTCAATCTCAACATCCCTAACATGAGCCAAATAAGCCAAACAACCCTGCTCTACTAATTTACTAGCCCGAATGGAGGATATAATCTTAGCTTGTTTACGCTTGTACACCCATTCCCACTCTAATATTTCCCTTCCCAGAATTTCTAGAGTCATAGACATAGTATTACAATTAAACACAACATAATAGGGGGACAACCAAGTCATGCCTAAGATTATGTCAAAGTCAATCATATCTAAAATCACCAAATCAGCCCAAGTCTGAAAACCCATAAACACAATAGGACAAACACGATAGACATGGGTGACTAGGACTGGCTCTCCAACAGAGGTAGAAACATGAATGAGGGCATCAAGTATATCACAAATAATCTCAAAATCAGAGGCAAATCTCACAGATACATACGAATAAGTAGAACCCGGATCGAATAACACATTAGCCATCCGGTCACAAATAAAAATAGTACATGTGATCACCACGTCGGATGCCTCCGCCTCATTTTTGCCTGAGAAATCATAATAACATTTAGCTCTATCATCTTGATGAACCACTTCCCTACCTAGTTGCTCGTTACCCCTACCTCCATTACCATTACAATTTCATCTACCTCCACGGCCTCACTGATTACCTCCTCGCTCACCTTGTGGATGTCCTCTACAATTATCACCATTCCCCGCGGGTACCACTACTCTAGACTGTTATTGCTGCACAGAATCTAACACACATGGGTGGGGACAATCTCTCTTCATCTACTCAGGTTCACCACAGTTGTAGCAAGTACGATCAAAAGATGGTCTGCTCCCCGTCGAAGGCACAACACTCTAACTATCCTGAAAATTATAAGATGGGGTTCCCAAATAATTACCTGTAGAGGCGGGCATAGCAGACTAAATTGGCTTGGCTGCAAGTGTTGGCCTTCCACACCCCTTAGAGTAAGAGCCTCGAAAGTTACCAAAATTATTTACCCTTTTTGCCCAATCCTTAGCTTGACCATCTCGCCTCACCCGCTCCACTTTCTTAATATAGTCTGTCACCTCATTAAAACTCCTCCCTGCAGAAGTCTTATGAACAAATAATACTTGCAACTCAGAATTCAAACCTCTAATAAGCAACTAGATCCTCTCCTCCTCAGTAGTAACCAACTACGTAGCATATCTAGATAAAGCATGGAACTTGGCCTCATAAGTAGCCACAGACATACCACCTTGCTCTAAAGCCATAAATTCATCATTCTTGAGATCCCTCAAAGTTTTGGGGAATGACAAGTGACCCCAAGCTAACCCTGCTGGCATAATCATGAGCATACTAAAGATAAACTGAATTCTAAAGACTGTGCGGAAGCTATAATCATAAATAAAATGAAAAGATGGGGAATTCCCATATACTATAACTTAGAAGAATGAAAACTGGTGAGTTTAATACAAGGAAAAATATTAACTCATAACCAAGGTGAATTCTACTATGTCTGAAAATAGCCTCTAAACTGACTAGAAATCTTGGGACAAGCCCCATTTAAGTCTAGCAAAACTGAACGAAAGGACTAAAACTACTGAAAAGAAACTCATGACTATTGTCCTCGGAGAATGATGACTCACCACTGATTTTGCTGAACTGAAGATCGAGAATCGATCTAAGAGTGATCTGGATGCTAAGAACCTGAACCTACATCACGAGAAGATGTAGCACACGTATGCGTCAGTACTTGAAAGGTACTGAGCATGCAGGATAGAGTAAAGCTGAAATAACATATAACTGAACAAAGCAATAAAGCAATGAAATAATCTGAACATGATATTGATGCTGAAATACTGAACATTACTAATCTAAATGTAATGACCAAGTTATAACATCTTGAGACTGAATACTGAAACATGGTCAATGCAATGGAGTCTGATTGATCTGTGAGAGCTACTAATAATGGATAATAAAACCACATGAGCTAAATGTGGAGTCCGATGTATACGCCCCAGCGAGAGGACCCAATATACCTTGCCAGAGGTATAGAGGCATGCTGGAGTGATCACTAAAATAATGCCCACGGAGAGGACTTACAACCTACGTGGCCAGTAGTTCTTGGACTATTTGGGTACGCTGAACCCTAGTCCAACTCGGTATTATGCTACTCTCAATGGATTAAGTAATTAACACATTATGACTGAATTTTTGTAAGTTACTGGATAGCTCAAACTGAACATGCAAACTGAGTATGCAACAATTAAACTGATATTGATGCATTAATAATTGAGGCATGTATAACTGAATAACTGAAATATCTTACCTAGCATGTGTAATTCAAGATCTAAAGAAATACATAGCTAGGGTTTTGGAATTCATGCAATAAACTAAATATTAACATTACTAATCTGATTTGAATCATTCTAACAGCTAAGAACCCAATAATTCTAACATTCAAGAAATCCTAGGTCTAGTCATAATAAGGGAATCAAGAAACTGACTGAAAACTAGGGACCTAATGGGTGAAAGGAACCTACTAGTGAAATCCCACATACCTGGTGACAAATTTCATGGAGAATTGATTTCTTGGTTGGAACTGAAGAAATCTTGTTGCGTTCTTGGAGCTAGGGCTGGTTGACTTTTTCCTCTCTTGCTTCTAATTTTCTAGGTTTTGATTAATGATTTGACTTAGGTAATTAAGTTCTAGCTATATTTCTAGGCTTAAACTGATTAAAACCTCATGATTTAGGGTCTAAACAACGTAGCTTAGGGGTTCGACGAAATATGAAAAGACCAAAAGACCCCTGACTTAACTGCTGTCGGAGTGACTGACGGAAGGGACCTACGGGCCGTAGGTCAACATACGGTCCGTAGATTGGGGTCGTAGGTCAAGTCTGCCCGACAGGGCTTAACTAAAATGAGCATAATTGTGTACTCGGAGGTCAGATTTTAGAAAACTTGGTGGCGTTGGAAAGAGGATTCAATTATCTATCATAACATAGGTCATGGGACACATAATTCCTTTTGTGCTGGGAGTGATGAGCATTTGAAGTTGACCCAATCAACAATTTCCCCTTGATTGGCTGCTGGCATTCACCAACGATCAGACCTACGGACCGTGAATCGAACGACGATCCGTGCTAGTCGGCCGTCGTTTGCGTCAAAGGCTGGATAAAAGGGGGCCTCGATCCACAGACCGTGGTCTGGCCTACAGATAGTGGGTCTGTTCGTGGGTCGAGAGTTAGCTGATTTTCTGAGCTAGGTTTTGGGAGGGATTGCAGTGGTGAACCACGGACCCACAGCACGGGCCGTGGGTCACGCCATGTTCCATGGGTGGTAGTCGTAGGTTGTACCTGCAACTTCTAAAAATCTAAAATCTGGTCTACTTTTAGATACGGGGTGTTACAATAGAACCTGGGTTGGGGTACACTAAGTGGCGCGGCTCCCTAGAGCCTACACTTCAGACACTTATGTGGGGCGCACTGGGTGGCGCGCCCCACCCCTTTTCCCAGAAATTTTGATGAATTTTCTTGTTTGTTTTTCGACCATAATTTATCTAGATTTGGTTGGTTCCTTTCCCAAATACTTAGATTTGAATACCCAACCAAAGTATATAATAATCTAGTAAAAAACAAGCTCAAATCTTATGAAATTAACTCATGAACTTCTCAACAACTCAACAATCAAGAACCCAATAGAAACTTCAACAAAATCCATCAAGAACTTAATTACTCTACTTTCAAGAACATAAATACGCTGAATTAAATCATGATTGGCGCATGGGTGAACAAACCCAACACTATGTGATCTCACATACCTCTTAGGGATTACCTTGGTGAAATCCACAGGCAAAATCTCAAGAAAGATGATGAACTATCTCAAGAACGATGATGAACTATCTCAAGAACTATGATGAACTTTGGCTTTTCTCTCTTTTCTCTTCTCTCAAAGCCCTAGCAAAATTTTGTAAAGCGTAAACTGAACCAAATCAGTTTAGACCCCAATTAAATTACTAAAAATGAATTAAACCAATTGGGTAGGAAAAAGACCAAAATAGCCCTTTTAAACCCGGGTAAATTCCATATCTACACAGCTCGACTTCAAACAAGCATATCTCCTTCATACGAGTTTGAAAATTAGCAAACTCGGTGGCGTTGGAAAGATAATTCAAATCTTATAGCACATGTAACTCATACTGTACTGAGAGTTATGGTTGTTGAAGTTGACCCAAAACTCATACTTAACATAACTTTGCCAAATTTCAGATTTTCATTCTTTCCAAAAATGGTTCTTTCTAATTCTAGTTCTTTCAAATAGCGGGGTGTTACACTTTTTTAGATGGAAGGAGTAATAAATTCAACGTTAAGATTCTTAAAAATTGAACTCATAACCTTATAAGAATACGACTATGCAATAATAATGTATTACTTTAATATTATTATTAACTATTAGTAGAAAATTATATATTTTTTTTCATAATGATCATGATAGATTAAGCTTCATCTTTGATTTTTTTTTATTTGGTATTCAGTACCGACTTTAGAATCTGACTAATTCAGATGCATGTGATTAAATATTCTTTATCAAAAGTGATTAAGTACTTAACCCTCAGAGCTCAAACCTAAAACAACTTAGTACTTATCAGTCTACCATAACTTTTGATGGCAGATAATTTCTAATCAAATGTAAAACTTATTTTGTTGTGTGACTACGTTTCTTGTAGAACTTGCAATACTTGAAAAGATTCTTGATGTTAACATTATTGAAAAAAGTGAAACAACAAAGGTTGAAATACAACTTTGTAGAATTTTCTTTTATGTTTTACCAATTGCAAACTAAAGATTAATTATTTTTTTAATGGCTCATCATATCACAGAAGTTTCCTGAAGTACCTTTTAATATTATCAAGTATATATAGTGAGTCTTTGTCTAATATGTCATTAATGGGTCCTTTGTTGTTGATGTACACTTAAATACACTAAACGGTCATACTTCTTTGTGATTATTTTCAATATATTTTGAATATCAAATTATACAAAAATAAAAAATAAAAAGAATGTAATATGGTTTATAAGAAACCTAATTTGATGCACTAATCCTTTGTACATTTGACTAGTCACTCTTTAATTTTAAGGGAAACAACTATGATGATATGTCAATACATTTGGAAGTTCTCAATTAGTTGATTATCTGATTATTATTTTTTAAGGAGAGTTTGATTCTTGTAATCCCCTTTCCTATTTCCTTTGTCCCAACCCCCAATTTAAGAAATAAAAAAATGGCAATACATCCATTATAAATTTATAATGATGTCTAAGTCAACACCAAGGATTGTGACGAGATGGATAAGGTGCCTCTATCTTTAACCAAAGATCTCGAGTTCGAGTCTCAGTGATGGAAATAATTCTTATAGGAATTAGTTTACCTTCCTTGGGGCTCGAATTCGAAATTTCTGGTTGTAGATACATGTATCTCATCTATCCCAACACATCCTTTTTGTTCCTTTAGACGTTTACTTTTGACCAATTCAATGTCTCTAGTCTCTAGGTTTTACGTGCTTAATACTAAGATACTCAACGTGATTTGCTTATTGTAGTCAATCTCAATAAAATATTCACTATTTTAAGTGATAAAACGTTAAAAAAAAGAAGATACGACTGTAATCTTTCAATGATAGTAAATATCTTCATATACTATTATTTATGGGCATATTTGATCAAACTAATTAAAAATAATTATATTTGCTAGTCAAATATACAAAAAAAAAAAAACTCATATTAGTAATAATACCATAAAGTATGTATATTGAATCATGGGAGTTAGTCTCAAGCTTAATTGTCGGGTTGTTGCTTATTTCAAGCTTCTTTGTGTGTTTACTTCTTATCATTTTTTAAATTTCCTTAATAAAATTTTTGACTCCAATACTGTACTAAAATTAACGATAAGTTTCCTTAATCTTAACTCAAGATATATCAACACATGAAGTTCTCAGTTAGTTGATTACCTGAATTATTATTTTTTTAATGAGAGTTTGATTCTTATAATCTCCTTTCCTATTTCCCCTTGCCCCTACCCCTAATTTTAAAAAAGAAAAAATGTCAATACATCCAATATAAATTTATAATGGTGTCTAAGTCATAACCAAGGATTGTGATGAGATGGATATGATCCCTCTATCTCTAACCAGAATTCTTAGGTTCGAATCTGGGATGAAAATAATTATGGTAGGGATTGATTTACCTTCCTCAGGGCTCGAATTCGAAATTTTTAGTTGTAGATAAAAGTATCTTATTCATCCCAACACATCCTTTTTGTTCCTTTAGGCTTTTACTTTTAACCAGCATCTCAATCTATTTAAAAATAATAAAAAATTATAGATTAAACTAATTTTAGCTTTGATTTTATTTGTTTCTTGTAGTCAATCTCAATAAAATCTTCACTATTTTAAGTGTTAAAATGTAAAAGGGAAAAAAAAAATACAAATGGAATCTTATAATGATAGTAAATATCTTCATATATTATTGTTTATGATCATATTTGGTCAGTTGACTAAAAATAATTACATTTGCTAGTTAAATATACGAAATAAATCATGATAGTAATGATATCACAAAATATGTATATTGGATCGAGTAAGTTACTCTCAGGCTTAATTGTCAATTGTTGCTTTGTCTCAGACTTTTTCGTGTGTTTACTTCTGGTCATATTTTAAATTCTCTTAGTGAAAAGATTAGAAGTGGTCAGAAGCACACCTCTTTTCGCCGACACTCAACATGTGTTTCTCGGAAATAAAAGTTAATGAAAGGATATTTTTGTTATTTGAGTAATAAATTATTAAAACGAAATTTTCAATAATTTATATATTTAAAAATTATGTAAAAAGTACTATATATCACAATTATTAACAATTTAAAATATTTTTATAAACATATAAAAAGTTACTGTCAAATAAAAATTTGTTTGACTCCCCAAATTTCATATATGCCACATAAATTGGAACATAAGGAGTAAAGACATTTCCAATAATTTATATATTTACGAATTACGTTAAAATTAGTTCAAATTACAAGCATTAACAACTTACAATAATTTTTAAAAATTAAAAATATTATAATAAAAAAAATTGAATTACTCTCAAAATTTTATCACTATCACATTAGTTAAAATAAAAAAAAGTAACATATATTGAATCTGTGTTGAATACTTCTATATCTAATTTATTATGCATAAGCCACCAAAATATAAAACATTTCTTGTTTCCTTTTCTTTTTCCTTTATTTTTCGCTAAATATTTTAGTATATGATTACAAGAACTGACTTTGGCATATCTAGAATTTGGAGTGCCCACCGAAAATGGAAAATATTATACTGATTTAATATATAATAATATATGCTTCTTAATTGAATCTTAGCTAATTATTATATCGATGTCACTCCCCGAGCCTACACCCTGGAGGAGGCCAGCACTCGAGAATCATTGTTTGCCTCAAGCAAACCCTTGGCCTGGCTTACTTACTCAGCGGAAGACTTTACTCAAGATAAATACTTTTAAAATAACTAAACTGAATTGCTCAAAATATAACTTAGAACGTATTATAACAACATTCACTGTCAAAGTGGCAACTCAAGTCTCAACTTAACTGAAAAGGAAAAGTAAGGACTCAAGAACTAACATCACTAACTCAGTCTATGAAGCCTCTAAATAACTGAGATGGACGTCGGGACAAGACCCACAACATCCTAATGAACTAAAATACTGAAAGAAATAAAAAAGATCCTCCGGAGAGCTAGGAGGCTCACTAACTGACTCTGAGTTCTCAACATGATCAACGAGGTGCTGGATGCTGATCCTGGTTACCTGCGTATGCATCATAAGACGATGCAGGCCAACTGGCATCAGTACATTGAATGTACGAGTATGCGAGTTGGAGTTCTAAAATAACATAGGCTTGAACAGATTATGAAAGAAACACTTACATTGGCTCTTCTCAACTTATGAATAACTTAATACAATATACAACAACAAAACATATGCAATATATGAAAAGCTTGTAAAATAGTGGAAAACAGCTTAGTTCGTTAAAGAAATATAACAAACTTAACTTTACTCATATAATAAAGTAATATAATTTATGTGGGAGTTTCTCTAACCGACAACCACCACTTTGAGCCTAAGTGGTGATACGGCGTCTTGCCCATGACGCCAGAACTGTCATATACTTTGCCGTCATATAGAATGCCTTAAATAAGTGGATCCACTAGTCTATAATAAAAAGCACAGTTAAGGATTCATCTAAAAAGTATGATCCTTTACTACCATGATGTCTACATGGTTTATGGGGGCTGTGAGTTATCTGAAGTCTCCCCCATATCGGTGCTCAATACTACTCCCAAAATATACTAGCTCATATGTTTAAAAACATAACTTCTTTCTTTGGTTTGATATAATTACTCAAAACTTAGCTTAAAAGCTCCCTTGGAAATCCCAGTTTCCTTTCTTGCTCAAATGTGAAAACATTTACTCTTTAACTGAAAACTAGCTCAAAGGCTCTTTTGGAAATCTTAGTTACCTTTCTTGTGCAAATGTGAAAATATTTTTAAACTCTGGGGGATTACATAGTCTCCATATACTCTTTTGAAGACATGAACTTCAAACCTTGCCCTTTACTATTTACTTAACCCAAAACTCAAGTCCTAAAACAAAGTTAAAAAGTTTGTAAAAGACTTTTGAAAAACTTTATGAACTTCTCTTGAAACTTCTCTTGACTTGACTCTTAACTTTTCTTGACTTGACTTTAACATTCCTTGAATTGAATTATGGATTCAAGAATGGTGATTTGTGATAGGAAAGATCTCATGATGTTTAAGAGTGTTTTTAGATAGTTAAACATGAGAAAATATCAAGAAACCACTGTCTGGAAGCAAGTCGCGACGCGAAGATGCATTAAAATATTTGGTCGCAAAATAACTTTTGAGGTAGAGAGGTCCGTGACCTATCCGTGACGCGAAGAAAAAGTTACACTTCTGAGGAACAGATCCGCGTTTCTGCCCGACTTGTTCCTTCTTTGTTTTCTTACCCCAATTCACCTAAACCCTGTTCTTTTTCTCAAATTCCCATTTGATTCAGATACTTAGTATGTATACACAAGACTCTACTCAAACAACTCAAGGAAACAAAATTTTAACCTCAAGGAACTCCTCAATCTCAACCTAACTCTAGAACGATGGCCAATTTCAAGAACACCATTCAAGATTCATCAACTTTCAACTTTCTAGAACGAACTTCGCTGAAATAAACATGATTGATGCGTGGATGAACGAATCCAATGCTATGAAAGACTCACATACCGCTTTAGGGCTCAATCCTTACCGAAATCCACAAGCTAAACCTTCAAGAACGACGAACTTTGCTCTTTCTCCTCTTTTCTCCTCTTGCGTTGTTTCTCCAAAAACCCTAGCGTAAATCTCCAATTGCCTAAACTGAACCAATTCAGTTTTGACCTTTAATTAATTCACCAAAAACAAATTAAAATAATAGTGTATGGAAAAGACCAAAACACCCTTTAAAAATCCGGATTGGACATTTCCTTATTTGAACAACCCAACTTCCAAAGGGAACATCTCACTCATACGAACTCGAAATCGTGCAAACTCGGCGGAATAGCAAAGATTATTCCAAGAGCTTTCCAACCATTCCAGGAAGTAGACCTAAAATATCATGAGATAGGAGTTATGTTCGTTCAAAGTTTGCCAAAAACTCAAACTTAACTCTACTTTACCAATTTTCCAGATTTTTATTATTTCCAAAAATCACTCTTTCTAATCTAGCTCTTTCTAGTTCTTTCAATTTGCGAGAAGTTACAATATCTCTCCCTTGGGAACATTCATCCTTGAATGAGATTACTTTTAGTATTCTAAGGGTGTAACATCTAACATTCAGCTCAAACACCCAACAAGCAATGCAATAACAACATGCTAATCTAATAAATAAAATCCAAGAAAAGGATTAGTACCTAAATTTGGAACTTCTCTGGTTTCAAAGAGATGTGGATATCTCTTCTTCATATCTTCCTCAGCTTCCCAAGTACCTTCCTCAACAAACTGGTTCCTCCACAGAACTTTGACTGATACTACTTCCTTATTCCTCAACTTGCGAACTTGCCGACCTAGAATCTGAGCCGGAATCTCTTTATAAGATAAGTTATCCTTGATTCCAATATATTCAGTTGGTATGATAAGTGAAGGATCTCCCATGCACTTCTTCAACATGGAAATATGAAATACCGGATGAACCGTTGCTAACTCTTGTGATAGCTCTAACTCATAAGCTACATTGCCAATTCTCTTGGATATTATGTAAGGCCAATATACCGGGGACTGAGCTTCCCCTTCTTACCAAATCTCATAACACCCTTCGTGGGTGAAAGTTTCAAGTATACCCAATCATCTACTTCAAACTCTAACTCCCTTCTCCTAACATCAGTGTCGGATTTTTGACGATCTGCACTGTTTTCAATCTCTCTTGAATAACTTTCACTTTCTCCATAGCTTGATGATATAAGTCTGGTCCCATTAACCCTGCTTCCCCAACTTCAAACCATCCAATATGAGATTTATATCTTCTCCCATAAAGAGCCTCATATAGAGCCATTTGGATGCTAGCATGGTAACTATTGTTGTAAGCAACTCAAGGAGAGGTAGGTGATCATCCCAATTACTCTTGAAATCAATCACACTATCCACCTTGACACCTCAAAACACTATCTCTCCCTTGTTCAAAAGCCATCACTTTTTGCTTATGAACAATTGCCTTTAACTCAAGCAATAAAGTATCTTGGTCTTGCTTATCTTTTATTTCTGACACTAATGATAATTCAGACCCATTTATCACCACTACTCCTCCTTCTATGGAATTCATTAGTCGAACTCCTAGCCTTACAAGTCTATGCACCTCTTTTGCTAACTCTTTCTTTTCTCCTCAACATGGGCGGTACTACCCATAGACAACCTACTTAAAGCATCAGTAACCACATTAGCCTTACCTGGATGATAAAAAAAACACATGTCATAATATTTGAGTAATTCTAACCACCTCCTCTGTGTGAGATTAAACTCTTTCTAACTAAACACACATTGAAGACTCTTGTGATTGGTGAACACATCCACATGAACACCATAAAGATAATGGCGCCATATTTTCAAAGCAAATACTACGGCAGCCAACTCTAAGTCATGGGTTGGGTAATTCTTCTCATGATCTTTCAACTATCTTGAGGCATAAGCTATAACCTTGCCATTCTGCATCAACACACAACCCAAACCAACTCTAGACGCATCATAATAAACAACAAAGCCTTGAGTACCTTATATTGGGGCAGTAGTCAACCTCTTTTTCAATTCCTAAAAGATTTTCTCACAAGCTTCAGACCATTGAAATTTCACATTTTTCTGAGTCAAGCTAGTCAGAGGGGATGAAATAGATGAGAACCCCTCTATGAACCTTCTATAATATCCAGCCAAACCTAAGAAACTCCTAATATCAGTTAGAGAAGTGGGTCTAGGCCAACTTTGCACTGCCTCTATCTTTTGGGTATCAACTCTAATTCCATCACCGGAAACTATGTGGCCCAAGAATGCCATAAACTTAAGCCAAAACTCACATTTAGAGAACTTAGCATATAACTCCTTATCTTTCAAAGTCTGAAGAACTATTCTGAGATGGCTATCATGATCTTCTTCATTCCTTGAATAGATTAGTATGTCATCAATGAAGACGATAACAAACATATCTAAATAATATTTGAAAACTCTATTCATAAGGTCCATGAACACTGCAGGTGCATTGGTCAAACCAAACGACATGACCAGAAACTCATAGTGACTATAACAAGTCCTTAATGTTGTCTTGGGAATATCATATTCCCTTACTTTCAACTGATGGTAACCAGATCTGAGGTCTATCTTAGAAAAACAAGAAGCACCCTGAAGCTGATCGAAAAGATCTTCAATCCTCTGAAGAGGATACTTATTCTTGATGGTAACCTTGTTCAACTGACATTAATCTATACACATCCTAAGGGAACCATTTTTATTTCTCACAAATGGGACCGAACACCCCAAGTGAGATACTTGGTTGAATGAAACCTTTCTCTAAAAGATCTTTCAGCTGCGCTTTCAACTCTTTTAACTTTGATGGTGCCATTCTGTATGGCAGAATAGATATGAAACGAATATCTGGAAGAATGTCTATACCCAAGTCTATTTCTCTCTCAGGATGGATTTCGGAAAGATTATCAGGAAAGACTTCTGGAAACTCTCTTACTACTGAACTGACTGAATAAGAGGTATCTCAACACTAGATTCATTAATTCGGACTAAGTGATATACACATCCCTTGGAAACTAACTTTCTCGCCTTAAGGTACGTAATAAAACAACCCTTAGGCACTGCTGAACTACTCTTCAACTCTATCACTGGTTCACTGGAAACTGAACTTGACTACTCGAGTTCTACAACATATTGATGCATAACATGCATGAAGCCAATCCATACCTAGAATGACATCAAAATCTACCATGTTTAACTCAACTAAATCAGCCATGGTACTCTTGTGATTGACAGAAATGGAACAATCATGATAGACGTTATGGTAGAATGGACTCACCAACATGTGTAGAAACACTGAATTGCTTAAGAAGTTGCTCAAGAAGAACATCAAAATTGAAGACTTGGGTCATACCAGTAACAACATCTAGCGAATCTTTTTGCTCTCGGCGACTAGCGTTAGCATAAAGACGGTTTCCTTCTTCGTCTGCCCTTAAAGTAGCTCATCTAGATGCAGCTGTATCTGGTGGAGCAACTGAAGAAAACTGGGTTTTATTGCCCCCATTACCATTTCTTTGTCTGCTCTTAGGACACTCTCTAATAAAATGACTATCTTGACCACACTTGAAGCAACCAGTGGAGTCATCACGACACACCCCTAAGTGGTTCTTACCACACTTAGCACATGCAGAAGTCTTAGTACCCACTTGTGCCTTACTACCTTGCGAATGCGCACGTCTAGCTCTGAACTTTCGAGAATTCTAACTATTGTACTCACATTTGTTCCTTGGTGTAGGTGCACTAGCAGATGATGGAGCAGGTCCTTTCTGCTTATGTTGGAAATAAGACATGTTCACATTACTCTTTTGCTTCCTGGATTCATTCCCTGATGTCTTAGCCCTCTTATTCTAAAACTCTTCTCTATCCCTCAGCTTGTCCTCCTCAACTTGTTGCACATGGATCATTAGCCTTCTCTTTTTAACATCACTTCACTACTAAAAGACTTCTAAAAATATATCTCCCATACTTTTTTTTGGGACTCATTACTATCTTATTCTTAAACACTTGACTTGATTTCTCATCTCGCCATCTCCCCCTTAGGTCTAAAGCTGACACTTGAACTTGTGAAGCTTGGAGGATTCATATTTAAGAACTCATGAACTTTAGAACTATCATCCATTTCCTGATGATTATCTCTATGTTGCCCAGCTTAGTTGGTCACAACTTGGCTCAACATCTTAATGGACTCACGAAACTCAACATTGGTGACCTCTTCTTGGAGTTTCACTTCTGGTGCATTAGGTACCCCTTGCTCCTGTGGTTTAACCTTCCTTATAGCCGGACGACCTCTGATAGCTCTTCGTGGATGCATGATCTGAAAGACACGCACAAGCACTAATTGGAAGAAACTTTATAGAGATTAACTCTATCGCACAAAATGAATGTGAAAGAAGTGAGATAGTTCCTAAATGTTATAGCCTCCTAATTATAGATGTGGTGTGCTTCACACGATAACCAAGACTCTACAGACACGACTCCATAGACTCCCTAGGACTCTTGAACTCTGTGCTCTGATATCAAGTTTTTCACGCCCCAAACCTACACCCTTGACGTGGCTGGCACTCGAGAACTATTGTTTTCCCCAAGCGAACTCTTGGCCTGACTTACTTATGCAGCAGAAGAATTTATTCAAGATAAATACTTTTAAAACAAGTAAATTGAACTGCTCAAAATATAACACAGAATGTATTATAATAACATCCACTACCAAAGTGGCAATCAAGTCTCAACTTAATTGAAAAAGTAAAAGTAAGGACTCAAGAACTAACATCACTAACTCTGTCTATGAAGCCTCTCAAAAACTAAGATGGATGTAGGGACAAGACCCACGACATCCTAATAAACTAAAATACTGAAAGCAATAAAAAGGATCCTCCGAAAAGCTAAAAGGCTTACCAACTGACTCTAAGTGCTCAACCTAATCAACCAAGCGCTGGATGTTGATCCTGGTTACCTGTTTCTGCATCATAAGACGATGCTGACCAACTATCATCAGTACGTTGAATGTACGGGTATGCGAGTTGGAATGCCTAACATAACATAGGCTTGAAAGAAATCTGAAAGAAGCACTTACATTGGCCCTTCTCAACTCATGAATAACTTAACACAATATAAAGCAATAAAGCACATGCATTATATGAAAAGCTTGTAAAACAATGGAAAACGACTTACTTCGTTAAATAAATGCAATAACAAACTTAAGTTTACTCATATAATAAAGTAATATAAATTTTGTGGGAGTTTCTCTAACCGACAACCATCACTCTAAGCCTAAGTGGTGATACATTGTCTTGCCCACACTGCCAGAATTGTCCTATACTTTGCCATCATATAGAACGCCTTAAGTAAGTTGATCCACTAGTCTATGCTAAAAAACACACTTAAGGATTCATCTAAAAAGTATGATCCTTTACTACCCATGATGGCTACATGGTTTATGGGGGCTGTGAGTTATCTGAACTCTCCCCCATATCGGTGCTCAATACTACTCCCAAAATATACTAGCTCATATGTTTAAAAACATAACTTCTTTCTTTGGTTTGAGATAATTACTCAAAACTTAGCTTAAAAGCTCTCTTGAAAATCTCAGTTTCCTTTCTTGCTCAAATGTGAAAACATTTACTCATTAACTGAAAACTAGCTCAAAGGCTCTTTTGGAAATCTCAGTTTCCTTTCTAGTTCAAATGTGAAAACATTTTTAAACTCTGGGGATTACATAGTCTCCATATACTCTTTTGAAGACATGAACTTCAAACCTTGCTCTTTACTCTTTACTCAACTCAAAACTCAAGTCTTAAAACAAAGTCAAAACATTTGTAAAAGACTTTTGAAAATCTTTATGAATTTCTCTTGACTTGACTCTTAACTTCTCTTGACTTGACTTTTAACTTTTCTTGACTTGACTCTTAACTTTCATTGAATTGAATTATGGATTCAAGGATGGTGATTTATGATAGGAAAGATCTCATGATTTTTAAGAGTGTTTTTAAATAGTTAAACATGAGAAAAGATCAAGAAATCACTTTCTGGAAGCAAGTCCGCGACGCGAAGATGCATTAAAATATTTGGTCGCGAAATAACTTTTGAGGTAGAGAGGTCCTTGACCTCTCCGCGACGTGAAGAGAAAGTTACACTTGTGAGGAACAGGTCCGCGACGCGGAACTGGTACCCTGTTTCTGCCCGACTTGTTCCTTGTTCGTTTTCTAACCCCAATTCACCTAAACTCGGTTCTTTTTCTCAATTCCCTTTAGATTCAGATACCCTGTATGTATACACAAGAATTTAACTCAAAAAACTCAAGGAAACAACATTTTAACCTCAAGGAACTCCTCAATCTCAACCTAACTCTAGAACGATGGCCAATTTCAAGAACACCATTCAAGATTCATCAACTTTCAACTTTCTAGAACGTACTTCGCTAAAGTAAACATGATTGGCGTGTGGTTGAACGAACCCAACGATATGAAAGACTCACATACCTCTTTAGGGATCAACCCTTGTCGAAATCCACAAAATAAACCTTCAAGAACGACGAACTTTGATCTTTCTCCTCTTTTCTCCTCTTGCGTTCTTTCTCCAAAAACCCTAGCGTAAATCTTCAATTGCCTAAACTGAACCATTTTAGTTTTGACCCTTAATTAATTCACCAAAAATGAATTAAAATAATAGGGTATGAAAAAGACCAAAACACCCTTTAAAAATCCGGATTGGACATTTCCTTATTTGAATAGCCCAACTTCCAAAGGGCACATCTCACTCATACGAACTCGGAATTACGCAAACTCGGTGGCGTTGGAAATATTATTACAAGAGCTTTCTAACCATACCTGAAAGTACACCTAACTCATCCTGAACTAGGAGTAATGTCCGTTTGAAGTTGGCCAAAAACTCAAACTTAACTTAACCAATTTTCCAGATTTTTTCCAAAAATCACTCTTTCTAAGTCTAGCTTTTTCTATTTCTTTAAATTTGCGAGATGTTACAATCGCTTAGATTTTTCACCTCAAGAATTAGTCAATACTCCTTGCTTGATCATTTTCAGAAATAAAATATATAAATAATAAATAAAATCTATTAAAAGATTGCATTCATTTATTCAAGTCACAACTCATAAGAGCCAAAAAGTATTGTTGAAAAGTGTTTATCAAATACCATGTTGTTAAAATTGAATAAATTTAAAAGTAGGGTGAATGTAATTATGTAACAGTAAGCAAATTCAATGAAACAATAACTTATCGAGTGGTATTAATGAAATTAAAGTACTAAAAAAATTAAAATAACGTAATTACGATAAACGTAAAAATAAAATAACTAGTTATAGACGTTGTAGAAGGGGATAAAAAGATAGACTGAAGAAGTGGATGAGATGTCACAAGAATTGAAATGAGACATTATAGAATCGCTTTAGCGAATAATTCATGATAACCTCGTGAGAATATTACCCTATACTATTTATTTAATGAGAATACAATATATGTGCCCTCAGTCTGGATTCCAACGTAACGGGTTAAGTATTATGTAATAATTAGTGAAAAATAATAGTTAATATATTTTGCTTACTCATTTGAACAACCTCTACTAAAGTTTTCAAATTGTATATAATATAAATTTATTATGGTTATTTTCAAGTATTTTTAATATATAAATTTCTTATATAGAGACATACGAATGTATTAAATCATCTTTCCGTATTTACAAGTTCTTATATAAATCTTTAGATTATAATTAATTTTAAACTTCAACATATGTTTTTTACAACCACTAAAAAATTAATGATATATATATATATATATATATATAAGTTGCAATTAATATTTAACAGAATTTCAATATTTTCTTATGTGTCATGATATAGGGAATATAGTTTTCTTTTTTTTAAAAAATCATAGTTTTTAGTTTTTAGCTAAACGAAGACTTTGGCTGATATTTTAAAACGTTGAATTAAACAACTTAAATCTTTATATCTTTAATAAGGTCTTTGACATTGAGAATCAAAGTGTTTTCAATATATTTTGAATATTAAATTATACAAAAATAAAATATAAAAATAATGTGGTTCATAAGAAGGGATATAATTTGATGCACTAACCCATTGTACATTTTACTAGTCACTTTTTAAGGGAAAAACAACGTTTTGAAAAGAGTTTGATTTTGTGTAATTTTAATAGCTCACTTAGTTGATTATTTGAATTTCTATTTTGTTAGTGAGTTTTTGATTTCTCATCTTGTAATCTCCTTCTATATTTTCCCTTGTCAATGCCTCCAATTTAATAAAAGAAAATATTTGTCAATACATCCTTTTATACATTTATAATGATGTCTAAGTCATCACCAAAGATTGTAACGAGATGGATATGATGTCTTTATCTTTAATCAGAGGTCCCGGCTTCGAGTCTCAAGGGTGGAAATAATTCTTGTAGGAAGTTGTGTGCCTTCCTCAGACTCAAATTCGAGATTTCTGATTATAGATAAAAGTAATTCATTCATCATGTCACATCCTTAGTTTTTATTGGTTACCAGTTCAATATCTCTAGTCTCTTGGTTTTATGATATATCTCAATTATAAAAAATGAAAAAGAAATTATCAACTCGGTTCATTTTAATTTTAATTTTATCTGCTTCTAGTAGTTAGTCTCAATAAAATGTTACTATTTTAAGTGTTAAACGTAAAAGGAAAAAAATAATACAAATGTAATCTTCTAATGAAACATCTTCATATACTATTATTTATGGGCATATCTGGTCAACCGACTAAATAATTACATTTATTAGTCAAATATACAAAATAATCATGTTAGTAATATTACCAAAAAATATATACATGATTATTTAAGTAATAAATTATTAAGAAGAAACTTCTAATAATTTATATATTTAAAAGGGAATCATACATAAATATGCCCTTTAACTTGACATCATTTCATATTAATGGTCTCCAACTTTTAGCGCGTGCAAGTAGACACTTAAACTTGTATAAAATTGAACAAATAAACACACACATCCTACGTGGCATCCTACATGGTAATTTGTATCATATGTGGAGTCCTACGTGTATTTTGCCACATAAGATTCATGTGTCTACTTGTTCAACTTTAGAGAAGTTTAAGTGCCTACTTGTGTACACCCAAAGTTGGATCGATGCATAAATATGAAATGATGTCAAGTTAAGAACACATTTGTGCATTAAGCCATTTAAAAATTATGTTAGAAATATTATAAATCACATTAATTAACGATTTAAAATATTTTAAAAACTTATAAATAAATTTATTGTAAAAAAAAATTTGTCTGACTCTCAAAATTTCATTCGTGCCACATAAACTAAGACATAAGAAATAAAGACATTTCTAGTAATTTATTTATTTACAAATTACGTTCAAATTACTACATATCATAATGATTAATAACTTAAAATACTTTTAAAATTTTAAAAAGATTATGATCAAAGAAAAATTTCATTGAATATCAAAATTCTATTATATCACATTAGTTAAAATAGAAAATGTAACATATATTGTGTATGTGCTGACACAAACTTTTATATCTAATTTCTTATATATAAGTCCCATACCATGGGACACTTGTTGTTTCCTTTTTTTTTTTTCTCTAAGGATGCTGCCCTTGAATTATTTTACTATTTGATAACAAGAACTGAATTTGGAATATCTAGAATTTGAAGTGCCGAACTGAAAAGGAAAATAGTATACTGATTTACTATATAATAATATCTGCTAGCTAATTATTATATCACTTGGATTATCCACATCAAGAATTAGTCAACACTACTTGCTTGATCATTTTCAGAAATAAAATAAATAAATAAATAATAAAATCCACTAAAAGATTGCATTCATTTATTCAAGTCGCAACCCATAAGAGCCAAGAAGTATTGTTGAAAAGTCATTACCAAATACCATGTTTTTAAAATTGAATAAATAGTAGGTTGAATGTAATTATGTAACATTAAGGAAATTAAATGAAACAATAATTTATCGAGTGGTATTAATGAAATTAAAGTGCTATAACAATTAAATAACATATTTACAATAAAAATGAGTAAAAAAATATAATAATTAGGGATAGACATGGTAGAAGGGGATAAACAGATACACCGAAGAAGTGGATGAGATGTCAAAATAATTGAAATGAGACATTTATATAATAGCTTTAGCTAATAATTCATGATAGCCTCGTGAGAGTATTACCCTATACTATTTATTTAACGAGAATAAAATATATATGCCCTTGGTCTAGATTTCAAATTAACCTTTGGAAGGCTTGGCTGCATATATGTTTGTGTGACAACCTTATTAGTACTTAGGTTGAGCTAGGACTGCTTTGTTTGTCTTTAGAATATGTTTCCAAAAGAATGTGTCACAATCCAAAATGGATGTGATGGCACTCATTTTATCCCATCAAGACAATTCAGCCTAAAATCAATCATTTCGATAAAGTGCGGAAATAAACTATAACTAAAAATTTAATAACAAATTATAATGCAGATAATAAGTCAATTTAGCTAAATCTCCAATCCTGGTTGTCACACGCACAAGCGTCTAATGTAATAAAATGAAATTGAAATAAAAATACGTAAGTTTCAAATGACGTTTATATCTCAAGTAGAACAAAATCATAAATAGGAGTAAGAATATAACACCCCATAATATTTTTGAACTAAGACTAGAACTATCCTTCGTTGTGAGTAGGATTTTACTAAAGAATTTAAATTTTCTTAAGTGTTAAGGTCACTAGATGTATCACCTTGAGTTCCAAGAAGAACTAAAAAGAATTCATTCAAGTCATTCCTAAGTTCCTTTAAGTTTTGGGTCAACTTCAAACGACCATAACTTTCAGAACAGAATGAGTTAGGTGGCCAATAAGATATCAAATGAAAGGTATTTGAATTATTTTCCCAACGCCACTGAGTTTTCTAAGTATCTAGTTCGGATATGCCCTTTTTACAGGCTGTCCAATTAAGGAAAGTCACCCGTAAATACTGAGGGGTATTTTGGTCTTTTCCTTACCCAATCTGATTTAATTCTTTTTTAGTAAGGTTTTAAGGGTCTAAACTGATCTGGCTCAGTTTCATAATTCTAATATATGCCTAGGGTTTTAGTGAGAGTTCAAGAAGAGAAAAGAAGAGAAAAGAGGAAAGGATCATGGCGTTCGTCAAGGTTCTTGAGCTTTGTTGCGGATTTTAGCCATGGGTTTGATCCCTAAGAGGTATGTAAGCTTCCATAGTGTTGGGTTCATTCACCCAAACAACAATCATGATTTATATATTCGAATTCATCCATAAAGATTGAAATATTTAAGTTTTTGATGAGTGTTCTTGAAATTTTGCTTTCTTTCTTGAATTAGGATGTGTTTGATGAGTTCTTCAGCTAAATCCTTCGAATTTGAGGTTTGTTTTTGAGTAGATTCTTGTGTACTTATGTTGGGTATTCGAATGTAAGTGAGTTGGGAAAAAAACTTTTGATTCTACGAAAATTAGGGCCAAAAATCGAAGAAGAAAAATTTGTCTGAGAAATCTGGAGAGGGGCTGGGGCGGCGCCCCAGCAGTGCCCCACAAACATGTCTCTAAAGTTTGGGGTTGGTGCCCTGCGCCAGGATCGCCTGCCCCAACTTCTTTTCCGTCGGTTGTCCCGTTCTAGTCCCTTTAAAATGTACCTTCACTCCCTTTTGATTCTAACTTCTCTGAATTACTTCTAAACACCTAGAAATTATTAATGACATGAATCATAACCTTGAATTCATAATTCAATTTCAATGTAGTTAAGAGTTAAGTCTTGAGAGTTCTTTCGAACATTTTGAGAAATTCCCTTTGAGTCTTTTCGAGGAGTCTTCTACAAATTTCAAATAACTTGTTTCAAGACTCGAGCAAGTGAGTATGAGAATAAGGATAATATATACATGAGTCTACATTATCATCATGAAATCCTTCGTATCATTAATCATAACTATTGAATCCATAATTCGAATTCAAGAGAGAGTTAACAGTAGAGATAAAAAAAGTCTTTGAGTTCAATTGTGAACCTTTTGAGATCAACTATCAATTTGAGCAAAGTTTTGAGGAAGTAAGTATGGAAATGAGAAGAGTCGTATACATGAGTTCCATATTGTTATGTAGACCCTTGAGTTGAGTTGTTCATGCCCATAATTCCGCATGAACCCTCTGAGTTGAACATTCTTGAAATGAGTAGTATTGTGAAGTCTTTGAGTTGATTTGTTCATACCCATAATTCCGCATTCATCCTCTGAGTTGAGTATTCTTGAAATAAGTAGTATCATTGAAGTTCTTGAGTGTGTGATGTGTTGAAAAATGGTTTGAAAGGCTTGTTGAATCATTGTTGATGTTGTATCATGATTGTGTTGTTGTGAATTGTGCAATGTTATGAAAATGGTCATCTCCTCATTATTTGTGTGAACATGTCATTTGTATTGTTCTGAGACATGGTTATGACAATTGTTATGTGAATTGAGAAAAAATAAGAAATTAAAGAGGATGTACCATTTCGAGGGACGTATCGCGTGCCGCGATGTATACTATTTTTCAAGAAATGTAGCACGCTGTGATGATTACTATTATCAAGGATCGTATCGCGTACCACGATGGATGCATGGACAGATATGTTCCCCATGGGTCCCGGGCTGAGAGACAGCGGGTGTGCATTGTTAGGTCTGACATGCGTCACTATACTTGACATTGCATTTCATCGCATTGCACACATTTATCATTGATGAACTTGATCTTGTGTGTTGCTGATATTGTAAGTGCCTTTTTGTGGAAGTTGTGATTGATGAATAAGGAGCTTGATGTTGAGGATATGCAATGGTTGGAGTGTTGTTGAGTTGTGTGCTTTGTAAATTGAGAACTGTTAGGTTGAGCTGATTTTATGCAAATGGTAGTAGTGCAAGTTGTGACTTGATGAATAATGAGTCTGTTGTTGAGGATATATAATTGTTAAGGTGTTGTTGAGTTGTGTGTTATGTAAACAGTGAACTATTAGGTTGGGTTGGTTGTATGCAGGTTGTAGTTGTGGAGGTTCAGTTAGGGTGGTAGTAGTACCCGCATTCTATTCCCTTAGCTTGTGTTTAGAGGTTTACTTGCTGAGTACCGTGTGCTTTGGTACTCACCCCTTGCTTCTAAATTTTTGTAGGTTACTAGCCTGAACCTTTGTGATATTTTTCTCTTATTTTTTGATGCTTCTTGGAGATTTGTGAGGTAGCTGTTTGTCATCTCAGCGGACTTTCTTAGTCCTATTTATAATCTTGTTCTATTCTAGAAACAAGGTCATTTGAAACTTGTGTTTTTCTTTTGAATCAATTGTAATACTTTAGAGGCTTGTACACGTGACAACCAGATTTTGGGGGTATTTTTGAGTTGATTATAAAATTTCCGTATTTTATTTTAATGGTTGAGTTTTAGGCTGACTTGTCTTGGTGGTATAAGATGAGTGTCATCACGTCCATTTTTCGATCGTGACAATAATTCGGCGTGAACCGTATTTTGAAAAGTCTTTTACAATTTTTTCTAAACTTGTTTTAAGACTTGATGACTTGAGTTTGAGAAAGAGTAGAGTTGAGTTCATTTTTTCAAAATGAATATATGGGAACTAAGTATTCCCAAGAGTAAATGTTTTCACATGTAAAATGAGAGGAAACTGAGATTTTCCAAAAGAGCTATTGAGCAGTTTTGAGTACCCTCTCTTTTAAGAGAATGATTTTTGAGTAATAATCTCAAACCACAATAAGATTTATGTTATTAAGCATATAAGGTAGTTATATTTTGGGAGTAGTATTGAGCACTGATATGGGGGAGAGTTCAGAAAACTCACAGCCCCTATAAACCATGTAGCCAACTTCGGTAGAAAGGGTCATACTTTTTAGATGATTCCTTAATGCTTTTTAGCATAGACTAGTGGATCCACTTAGTGAATAGGTTCTATACCTTGGCAAAGTATAGGAAAGTTTTGGAAGCGTGGGCGAGACGTTGTATCATCACATACCTCATAGTGATGGTTGTCAGTTAAAGAATTTTCTATAGAGTTATTTTGTACTTTTATATACAAACTGAGTTATTATTATATTCTTCAATACATTGAGTTGCTATATAGTGTTTTAAAAGTTTTTTGTATATTGCATCTTTTATTGCTGCTTTTTCTTGAGTAAAGTATCCAGAGGTGAGTATCTTATTGTTGAGTTGAACCCCATTTCTCTGAGTCGAGTTGAACTATGTTTCACTGAGCTGAGTACCTTATTGTTGAGTTGAATCATTTTCACTGAGTTGAATATCTTATCCTTGAGTACTTTTGAGTTGAGTAAGTCTCAGTATATTTGAGTATCCTTGAGTACTTCTGAGTTGAGTAAGTTTAAGTACCTTTGATTATTCTTGAAATTGAGTTAAGTTGAGTGGGTTTGAGAAGAGGTAAGTATGTTTCTTTTCCATCAATTCAAGCTTATGTTTATGCTTTAGAATTTCCTTACATGCTTTACATTCCATATACTGACGCCATTTGGCCTGCATCGTTTTATGATGCAAATGCAGGTACATCAACAGAAGCTTCGTTCATACAACTTGCAGTTAGAGTTAGCTATGGTGAGCCTCCTTTCATCCGGAGGATTCCAATTGTACTTTTAATTTTGTCAGGATGTCATAGGTCTTGTCCCGACTTTCATCTTTGTCATTTATAGGCTTCATAGATAGACAATAGAGTTTGAGAAGTGTGTTTTATTTATCTTGTTAAATGTTTTAAAGACTTTAGTTACCTATTTCTAGCCAGTTGAATATACTATTTTATTCAAAGTTAATCTTTTGAGTTATAGATATCGTAATTGATTATTTAGTTTTAAGCTCTGTATGCTTGAGTAAGCCTTCCGCTTGTAGTTAGCCAGGATGAGGGTTCGCTTGGGAACCAACAATGGTTCTCGAGTGTCGGCCACGTCCAGGGTGTAGACTTAGGTCGTGACAAAGAAGGTCCGCTGAGATGACAAACAACTACCTCACAAATCTCCACAAGAAGCCTCAGAAAAGAAGAGAATAGAAAGTATCAGGAAGATCCGGGCTTGTAACCTACAAAAATGTATAAGCAAGGGGTGAGTACCAAGCCACACGTTACTCAACAAGTAAACTTCTAAACACAAGGTAAGAAAATAGAATATGGGTACTCCTACCACCCCAACTAAATCTCCACACCTAAAACTTGTATAAAACAAGCTCAAACTAGCAATTCACAATTTACATATCACATATCTCAATAACACTCTAACAATTACAAAGCAACAACATATCAGATCAAGTTCACTAATCACAAGTTCCACAAAAGGCACTCACAAGTTCACAAATGATATAGATAATGCAATGCCAAGAATAGTGATGCATGTATGTCTTAACGATACACTCCCGCTATCTCACAGTCCAGGACCCATGGGGGGCATATCTGTCCATGCATCTGCTGTGGCATGACCCTCGATACTCAAATTCGTTGCGGCGTGCGACACGTCCCTCGATAGTAGAATCAGTCGCAGCGTGCAACACGTCCCTTGAATAATAATATCCATCGTAGTGTGCAACATGTGCCTTGAAATGGTACATCTTCTTGAGTTTCTTATTATTCCTCAATTCACATAGCACTTTCACAACTATGTCTCAGAACCAATGCAAATGACGTGTTCACAAATAATGAGGAGATTATCATTTACATAACAATGCATAATTTACAACAACACAATCGTGATACAACATCAATAATGAACCAACAAGCCTTTCAAATCATTCTCAAACATCACACACTAATAATTAAACATATTGCCCTTTATTACCCTTTTTCAATCATTAGAATTATTTAGCATGGACAAGTCAACCCATCACCAATTCCCAGTACTCCCCAACACATACCATAAGGAAATACACGATTATATGCACTTAACAAGGGTTTACAAACTTGCCTCAAATAATCGAACAATCACTCCGGGACTTGAGCCTTCCCTTTTCGTCCAAATCAATGCAATCTATTCAAGTACATATTCACAATAAGATTTCGAAACTAACCACACTCAAATTACTATGTGTTTAGCCTAGACCTAAAAATTCACTAGAATTTATAATCAAGTTCGTAAATCTTGATGTCAATTAACATTTCAACTATCATATTTTACAAAATTTCAAGTCTAGGGTTAAGTTCCATTTTTTCCAATATCATAATTCGAATGGTATTCACATAATACCATAAATCTAATATTTAATTACACATACCAATATATCAAAATTTGAATCATAATATAATAATTAAAAAATATAAAATTTAAACCCGAGACTTAGAAAGAGTAACGTGGAGGTATTGATTTTTTACACCCTTTATTCCAACCAATGATTGGCTCACTATGGCCAATCATTGGCCCACCATTAACTATTCATTTAGCACCCAATATTTGTCTTTAATTTCTAAAACAAACTCACGAACCATTGTAACAAACATACAGAAATTCACCTCAATTTCCCATATAATATTTCTATCATTTATATCTATATACACAGTTTTCGTGCTATGAATGATTCATTCATACATATCCCTCAAGTCTCAATCATTGTGCCCTCCACTATGTCACAATTTTCCACAAAATTTGCCCCCAACTCTTAATGAATTATAATCTTAACCAAAATATTCCAAGCCCCACAAGTTCCCCACTATCACGACCTTGACCGTCGTGATTGACACCCACACTAACCCTCCGGTGGAAGAACCATTAATACTAATTAGCTAACCAAAGAATCAAACAGCTAAGGCATTTAAAGTTGCGAAAGCAGGTTTAAATGCTAAGGAAAAGAAATAGGGAGTTCCCATAAACTCCAAACAAAAGTCTATTCAACAAAACGAATGCGGAAATATACCTAGAACCTGAAAGTCAATATACCTAAACATCTAAAGTTCGATAAGTCTAAACAAGAAGGGGTACAACCCCAAACCAAACATAAGCCTAACTAAGTACTAGTCTAAGTTCGAAATGTGGACATAGATAGAAAAGAGAACTCATGGCAGCTCGGAAGAATTGACTCACCCTTGAATTCGATGACGATCACTGATCTTCTAAGTGAGGTCTATCAATAGCCACCGAAAGATGTCCTGTACTCAACAAAGAAACAACAAGTACATTATCAGTACACAACCATAGTGTACTAGTAGGATCACGAGGCTATCCCACTAAGTGCATTATACATAAGCCATTACAACATAATAATAACATGCATACACCGAACATATACAATAACAACAACATTTAAGAACAACAGAGCATTTTACAATTCTCAAATAAGCAGTTATGTCAAGTCAATGGTCCTCTCATGGAACCTAAACCCAAACTGTTAGTGTATGAGTTCTTGGTACCTGATCCAATGTTTATGTCAGAACGTGGCAACGGATCCCACATTTATGCCGGAACGTGAAAATCGATCCCATGCTTGTGTTGAAATGCAACACCCAATCCATTCAACAAGCCACAACCACAATCACAAGTATATTCTCATAATCATACAATCAATTCATGATTCATGGTATTCAATTATTCATCTATCCTCATTTAAGAATAATGTGATCAATAATGCAATATTCACATACATACATGTATTATAATGAAGCAAGAGAAAACATGAAATCACAATCATCACCTAACTCGAACAAAGCTTGAATACCCTAAGAAACTTGATTCTTTCCTTTTTGGATTTTTTCCACTTGTTCTTGGTCAACAAATAATTATAATAATACGAGGATCAATAAACGATATCTAATTACCTAAATTACCAACAACTTTATCAACCCTAGATTAAACCCTTGACCTCCCATACCTAGATTAGGGCTTTTTACACCATAAATTCCTGATCAAAACTCTTCCCCATCGATAATTATCGATGAATTTACATTCTACGGATCGAAAACGGAATCGGGGAGTTAAAACCTTACCTTTAGCCTTAAGAATGGTGGAAAACTTTCAAGAAAGCACCTAGGGTCGTCTCCTAGCTCTCAAATTTGAAACTTGCAGAATAAAACGATTTTGGGGTTTATTTCCAACTTAATTCACAACTATCCCGCCACAACAGTCCATACCCTGCTATAGCGGCCCCGCCATGGTGAGAATAATTCCTCCACAATGGCTTGCACGGAACCAGCGAGTCGATATAAGAATTCAAAACCCCATTTCACTACTCACCTTCAACCCATGAAACTCAGAAACTACCCATTCACGCTAAGATCAATTCTGAAAGTTTTACTTGCCTGAATTCAATTCCGTACAGTTGTACGGGTTCCTAACATATTTTCTATCCACTCATGTAATCTAAACCATAATTAGATCTCCCATTTGCTACTAGATTTCCCTAGGCCTTACTGACTCCAATTTCGTCCAAATTAGGACTAGGTTGGAAAATTTCAAGATACAACGAAAAAGTTTTTCGGCCCAAAATTTTTCCCCGTTGGTTTTTCTATAACGACAGAAATATGTCGTTACAATAGATACCAATTTACCCATCACTCGTCCCCGAGTGACAAACTTAGGAAAAATAGGCTAGAGGAAGAATGGAGTAGTACCTGAATCTACGAACAAGTGGGAGACTTATCCCGCATGTCCTTCTTGGTCTCCCAAGTGGCTTCCTAAACTGGACGATTCTTCCATTGAACATTCATGGACTTAATCTGTTTGGTCCTCAGCTTACGCACATTGCGATCAAGATTTGCAACTGGTTCCTCATAATATTGAAGGTGGTTGTCTAACACAACTGAGTCTCATTTTATGATGTAGTCTCTATCACCATGATATCTCTTCAACATGGACACATAAAATATCGGATGAACTCCAGATAGGTTAAGAGGTAAAGCTAATAGCCCCATACATTCAGGAACCTCAAAAGGACCAATGTATAGTGGTCTTAGCTTTCCCTTCTTGCTAAATCTCATCACCCCTTTCATGGGTGATACCTTAAGAAGAGCATTCTCACCAATCTGAAATGCCATGTCTCTTACCTTTTAGTCTGCATACTTTTTCTGTGCACTCTGGGCTGCTAAAAGCTTAGCTTGAATACTTCTCACCTTCTTTTAAGCGTCCTTCACTAAATCAACCACCAAAGGTTTCACATCTTTAGCCTCAAACCATCCTATGGGTGATCTACATCCCCTCCCATAAAGTGCCTCAAACGGTGCCATATCTATGCTGGAGTGATAACTATTATCATAGGAAAACTCACACAAAGGTAGGAACTTATCCCAATGTCATCCAAAGTCAATCACACATGCCCTCAACATTTCCTCTAACACTTGGATAGTCCTTTCTGTCTATCCATCTGTCTGTGGATGGAAGGCGATACTAAAAGTGAGTTGTGTGCCCAGTTCATCATGCAATTTCCTCCAAAACTTGGATGTGAATTGGGTACCATGATTTGAGATGATAGATCTTGGATGTAGCCTTACTATCTCTTTCACATACACCTAGCCAATTGCAATACACTATAATCTATTCTGACCTGAATAAAATTGGCTGACTTAGTGAATCTGTCAACTACTACCCAAATAGAATCAAACTTCCCCAAAGTCTTGGGAAGACCAACCACGAAGTCCATACCTATCATTTTCCACTTCCATTCCAAAATTGGCATTCTTTGATGCAGACCTTTCATGCTCATACTTTACTTGCTGACAATTTCGATACTTAGCCACAAACTTTGCTATATCCTTCTGCATGGGCCACCAATAAATTCGCTTCAAATCTCTGTACATCTTAGTCACATCCAGATGAATTGAATACCGTGATCCATGGGACTCTGTCAATAATTTCTGAATCAAGTCATCTACTTGAGGAACACAAATCCTTCATTTAAAATTGAACACCCCATTCGCATCAAGAGTTATATCTTGTGCCTTACTGGACACTACCTTATTTCTAAGCTCTCTCAAATTCTCATCCTCAAACTGTTTGGCCTTGATCTTCTCAATGAACGTGGCCTTTACTTCAATGTTAGCTAACACCCCACCTTTCTCTGAGATGCCCAACTACATGAACTTAGACTCTAAGGTCTAAATTTCCTTTGCCAAGGGTCACTTGGATATACTCAAGTAAGCTAGACTTCCCATACTTACCGCCTTTTGATTTAGCGTGTGAGCCACCACATTAGCCTTACCCAGATTGTATTGAATGGTGACATCAAAATCCTTAAGTAACTCCATCCATCCTTGTTGTCTCAAATTCAGATCCTTTTGAGTGAACACATGTTGCAAACTACGATAATCAATAGACACCTCACACTTAACACCATAAAGGTAATGTCGCCAAATCTTAAGAGCAAACACTACTGCTGCCAACTCGTAATCATGTGTCGGGTAATTCCTCTCATGCACCTTTAACTAACGTGATGCATAAGCTATGACATTCTTATCCCGCATTAACACAACACCCAAACTAGAATGTGAAGCATCACAATAAACAATAAAAACTTTACCTTCCACCGGTAATGCTAGAATGGGCGTTGTGGTCAAGAGAGTCTTAAGCTTTTGAAAGCTCTTCTCACATTTTTTCAGTCGTTTCGAATGGTATCTCCTTTTTGGTCAAATTTGTCAAGTGAGTGGCAATAGAAGCAAAGTTCTTCACAAATCGACGATAGTAGCTAGCGAGCCCCATTAAACTCCTAACTTCAGTCATAGAGCTAGGCCGAACCTAATTCTTAACCGCTTTAATCTTTTTGGGATATACCATTACCCCTTCCATTGAAACTATATGCCCCAAAAATTCACACTTAGAAAATTTTGCATACAACTTTTGTTTCCCAAGCACAACCAGAACAATACGAAGATGGTCGGTATGCTCTTCCTCACTTTTTGAATAGACCAAAATGTTGTCAATAAAGACTATTAAAAAGGAATCAAGAAGTGGTTTGAACACCCCTTTCATCAAACTCATAAAAAGCACCAGGCGCATTAGTCAACCCAAACGACATCACTAGAAATTTATAGTGCCCATAACGGGTTCGAAAAGCCATCTTGGGCACATCCTCAGGCCTAATCTTTAACTGATGGTAACCCTACCTCATATCAATCTTCGAGAAAATTGATGTACTTTGCAATTGGTGAAAAAGATCATCTATCTGAGGCAATGGGTACTTAGTCCAAATGGCGACCCTATTCAATTGCCGGTAATCTATACACATCCTTATACTACCATCAATTTTTTTTAACAAACAATACAGGAGCACCCCGCGAGGAAGTACTAGCTAGAATAAATCATTTATCAAGAAGTTCTTGGATTTGACCCTTAAGCTCTCTTAATTCTGCTGGAGCCATGCGATATGGAGGGATAGAAATGGGGCGGGTAGCAAGTTCCAAATCAATGCATAAATTTATATCTCTATCTGGAGGCATACCAGGAAAATCAGTAGGAAACACTTCTCTAAATTCTGACACCACAGGAATAGACTCAATGGATGGAGACTCAACCTCAACATCCCTAATATGAGCCAAACTAGCCAAACAACCCTGCCCTACCAGTTTTATTGCCCAAATGGAGGATATGATCTTAGCTTGCTTAGGCTTGTATACCCCTTCCCACTATAATTTTTCTATTCCCGGAATTTCTACAATCACAGACTTAGTATTACAATTAAGCATAACATAATAGGGAAACAACCAAGTCATGCCTAAGATTATGTCAAAGTCAGTCATATACAAAATCACCAAATCAGACCAAGTCTGAAAACCCATAAACAAGATAGGACAAACACGATAGACATGGGTGACTATGACAGACTTTCCAATCGGGGTAGAAACATGGATGGGGGCATCAAGTATATCACAAATCATATCAAACTCTGACGCAAATCGCACGGATACATACAAATAAGAAGAGCATGGATCAAATAACAAATTAGCCATCCGGTCACAAACAAGAATGATACATGTGATCGCTGCGTCAGACAACTCTGCCTCGGTCTTTCCCGAAATGGCATAACACATTGAGTTATGTCATCTTGACGGGCGACTTCCCTGCCTGGTTGCACTGGACCTTTGCCTGCATTACCAATTGCCCAACCTCCACGGCCTCGCTGATTTCCTCCTCGCCCACCTTGTGGATGCTTTCGACCATTATTACCATTTCCCGCGGGTACCACTGCTCTAGACTACTGCTGCACGGAATCCATCATGCGCGGGTGGGGACAATCTCTCCTCATATGCTCAGGTTATCCATAGTAATAGCAAGTACGATCAAAGGATGGACTACTGCCCACCGAAGGTGCGGCTCCGTGGCTATCCTGAATCAAATTCTGAGGTGGAGTTCCTGAGTAATTACCTGTAGAAGCGGGCATAGCGGACTGAATTGACCGGGCTGCAAGTCTCGGTCTCCCTGAACCTCAGGAGTAAGAACCCTGAAAGTTGCCTGAATTTTTGGTTTTCTTAGCCAATGCCTTAGCCTAATCATCTCGCCTCACCCCCTCCATTTTCTTCACAAAATATGTTACCTCATTGAAGCTTTTTCCTGCAAAGGACATATGAACAGACAATACTTACAACTCAGAATTTAGTCCCTTAATAAATAAGCTGATCCTCTCTTCCTCAGTAGTCACCAATTACATAGCATATCTAGACAAGGCATTGAACTTGGCCTAATAAGCAGCCACAGACATACCACCTTGCTCCAAAGCCATGAACTTATCCTTCTTGCGATCTCTCAAAGTTTGAGGCACACTTTTCTAAAAACGAAGCATGAAACTGGGTCCAAGTAAGTGGAGGTAAAACTGAAGATTTGCATTCCACATAAGCTCTCTACCACTTCCTAGCCTCTCCTTGAAGTTGAAGAGTCACAAACTCTACCCTATGCTGATGGACAGTTCCCAACTTATGAGGCTTCTCATAGCAGTCTAGGATGAACTCATAGGCGTTCTCACTGTCAGAACCATGTAACACATCCGATTTCAAATTCAAGAACTTGGTCAACATTTCATGTTCATTACCAGTCATAACAGGACCCAACACAGGACGGAAGAAAGCATTATTACCTATAGTTCTACCCATGTTGGGCGCAGTGATAGCAACAAGGGGATGGCAGGAGCTTGAGTTGCTTGAACAGAGGGAAGCACTCCAAGACCAACCAATACTTTCTAGAACGACATAATCTGTTGAGCTAACATTGGGTCCAAAAGAGGAATACCTGTAGTCTCAGCTTGCACCTCTTCCTCTTGTCCAACATTCTCCTCATTCTCAAGCTCTATATTCGTCTCTACCTCTTCATGTTGGGCAGAAGGGGTCTCATTTCTGGGAGAATTTTCAACAGGTGCTCCATTCCTAGTAGGCGCCACCCTTCCTTGGCCTCTACCCCTAGCTCTTCCTCTAGTACCCCTGCCTCGACTATGATCTCTCGCTGCATATTCCTCGGCTGGAACATTGACATGAGCTATGGCCTGATGCCGTTGAACCTAATGTTAACTATCTGCTGACAGAAGAGTGAAGGAGGTTAGATACCAATTCGAATCACCAAATACCAATTTGAATCAAGTCATAGCACGAAAGGAGACAAGAGAAAACATAGAGATTACCTAAAGTCCTATAGCCTCTCGAAGAAAAGTAGAGACGTCTCCGTATCGTTTTGAAAGACTTTACTAAATTTGTTTTGGTACATTGAGATTAGCAAACTTAGGGCTCTGATACCAACTTTGTCATGACCCAGACCGTCGTGATTGACACCCACACTAACTTCCGGTGGGAGAATCATTAATACTAATTAGCTAACCAAAGAACCAAGCAACTAAGGCATTTAAAGGGTTTAAATACTAAGCAAAAGAAATAAAGAATTCCCATAAACTCCAAACAAAAGTTTAATCAACAAAACGAATACGGAAATATACCTAGAACCTAAAAGTCAATTTACCAAAACATCTAAAGTTCGACAAGTCTAAACAAGAAGGGGTACAACCCCAAATCAAAAATAAGACTAACTAAGTACTAGTCTAAGTTAGAAATGTGGACATAGACAGAAAAGAGAACTCATGGCAGCCCGGAAGAACTGGCTCACCTTTGAATTCGATGACGATCACTAATCTTTTAAGCGAGGTCTGTCAATAGCCGCTGAAAGATACCTTGTACACAACAAATAAAGAGCAAGTGCAGTATCAGTACACAACCACAGTGTACAGGTAGGATCACGCAGCTATCCCAGTAAGTGCAACATACATAAGCCATTACAACATAATAAAAACATGCATACACCAAAAATATACAATATCAAAAACATTTAAGAACAACGGAGCATTTCATAATTCCCAAATGTGCAGTTTAAGTCAGTGGTCCTCTCATGGAACCCAAACCCAAACTGTTAGTGTACCGGTTCATGGTACCCGATCAAATGTTTATGCCGGAACGTGGCAACCGATCACATGTTTATGCTGGAATGTGGCAATCGATCCCAGTTAATGTGTCAGAACACAACACCCGATCCATTCAACAAGCCATAATCGCATTCACAAGTATATTCTCATAATCATACAATCAAGTTATGATTCATGGCATTCAATTATTCATCTATCCTCATTTAAGAATAATGTGATCAATAATGCAACATTCGCATACATACATGCATTATAATGAAGCAAGAGCAAACATATATCAGACAACATGAAATCACAACCATCACCTACCTCGAACAAAGCTTGAATCCCCTAAGAAACTTGATTCTTCCCTTTTTGGATTCTTTCAGCTTGTTCTTGGTTTACAAACAATCATAATAATACGAGGATCAATAAACGATATCTAATTACCCGAATTACCAACAACTCTATCAACCTTAGATCAATCCCTTGATCGCATACACAGATTAGGACTTTTTCCACCATAAATTCCTATCAAAACCTTTCCCCATCGATAATTACAGATGAATTTACATGCAACGGATCGAAAAATGGAATGGGTGAGTTAAAACCTTACCTTTAGCCTTAAGAATAGTGGAAAACTGTCAAGAAAGCACCTGGGGTCGTCTCTTATCTCTCAAAGTCGAAACTTGCAGAATAAAACGATTTTGGGGTTTATTTCTGACTCCTAGCCACAACAGTCCTCACCCCGCTATAGCGGCCCCACCCTGGTCGGAATAATTCCTCCACAACGGCTTACACGAAACCAATGACTCGATTTAAGAATTCCAAATCCCCAATTCACTGCACACTTTCAACCCATGACACTCAGAAACTACCAGTTCACGCTAAGATCAATTCCAGGAGTTTGACTCGCCCGAATTCAATTCCGTAAAGTCGTACGGGTTCCTTAATGTCTTAGCTATCCACTCATATAATCCAAACCATAATTAGATCTCCCATTTTCTACCAGATTTTCCTAGGCTTTACTGACTCTGATTTTGTCCAAGTCTGGACTAGGTTGGAAAATTTCAAGATACTATGAAAAAGTTTGCTCGCCCAAAATTTTTTCCCGTTGGTTTTTCTATAATGACGGAAACAAGTTGTTACATCCACGAACTCCTCTTTCGCTTTCGTCCGCACAGGTGAGGTTTGCCCTCTCTTTTTCTTTTCTTAAATTATGGCCCAAAAACTCTCAACTCTAATAATTTATTTCTCTATATGGGTCAAGTGGTATATGGTATTAATTAAATTATAAACTTAACCCATTAAGCATAACTAAAATTGGATATTTAATAATTAACCGCCAATTAATTAATTCTAGTTAAACAAATATTTAAAATTCTCAAAAATGACCTTCTAGGTCATTACATAATGTTTTGATGTAGAGCACCCATGTTGTTGGAGGCTAACTCACAGTAGTCTCAAACTTTTTCACGTGTCATTAAATATTTGTTTAGGTCTAAAAGAGGCGAATTCGAAAATAGAAAACATCAAAACAGTTCAAATTGAAGGTAAAAATTATGGGATTACGGAAATCCAAATAGCTCTGCTATACCAATAAGAGAATTACAAAAAAAATTATCTAAAATTGTCTAGAGAATAAGCATTTATTATAAAATGTGTACAATTTATTTGGAATTCACTTTCAATTTTTTTTTTAAATGGAAAAGTAGAAATTTATGCTTTTAAGGATTCATTTGCTCAAACATATCTTTTAATAGACAACAAAAATAATCCATTAATAAAAAAATGAGTTTAAGAATTATAACAAACCGTGATAAAAAAGAAAACGAAAATTGAAAACAAAAGTATGGAAAACCCATAAATAACGTAACGGGTTAAGTACTATGTAACTATTAATGAAAAATAAAAACTTAATTTATTTTGCTCACTCGTTTAAACAGCCTCTACTAAAGTTTTAAAATTGTATATAATATAAAATTTGATATGATCATTTCAAGTATTTAAGGTCGTTTGGTAGAGTGTATTAGAAAATATAATGCATGCATTAGGTGTGTATTAGTAGTACCTTTTTTGGTACATTTTTTCATGCCATGTATAACTAATGCAAACATTAGTTATACACTCGATTGTGTATTAACTTGTGTATTACTAATACCAAGGAATTCTAGGTATTAGTAATACATAGCATTTTAACACTTGCATTAAATTAAATAATTACAAAACTACCCTTAAAGCCTTTTCATTTTCTTTGTTGTCATAAGTTTTTGTTTTTATTTTGATTTGCTTTTCGATGTTTTTTAATTTTTTGGTGTCTTAATAGGCTTTATGACCTCTTAAGTATATTTTTTTTTTTAAAAAAAGAAATCAATTTCAATATAATTTAATCAAAAAATTTACTATTGTGACGATAAATTTGATAAAAAAAAATATTTGCCAACTTTCCACAAAAATATTTTGACGCAATACTACAACTATTTAATATTATTTTTTAAAGAAGAAGAAGAAGAAGAAGAGTTAATGATGTTTTAGTAAAGATTTTTTTTTTATATTTTAGCAAAGAACTTTGTTGTAAAGGAAGTGTACAAATAAAGAAAGTGTGAAGGGTATATTTGTAAACATATATTTTTTAATAGAAATTATGCAAGATTTGTTATTTCTAATACATCAAACCAAACAATGTATAAGAAATAATGCTTGCATAACTAATGCAAGCATTACTAATGCACTCTATTTTGCATTATTCTTATACACTCTACCAAACGATCCCTTAGAGAGGTTCAATATTTTCTTATATGGTCATGATATAGGGAATATAGATTTTTTAATCAAAATTTTTAGGTTTTAGCTAAACGACGATAGAACTTTATATGATATTTTAAAACGTTGAGTTAAACTACTTCAATCTTCATATTTATTAGTAAGGTCTTTGACAATGAGAACCACAGTATTTCAATATATTTTGAATATTAAATTATACAAAAATAAAAGATAAAATGAATGTGGTTTATAAGAAGTGATCCAATTTGATGCACTAATCCATTGTAAATTTGAATAATCACACTTTTAAGGAAAAACCAACGTTTTGAAAAGAGTTTGATTTCTTATCGAGAAATTTTATGTCACGACCCGAGCCTACACCCTAGACGTGGCCAGCACTCAAGAACCATTGTTGGTCCTCAAGCGAACCCTCATTCTGGCTGACTACAAGCGGAAGACTAACTTAAGCATGCAAAATCTTAAAATAGAATAAAATTAATTGAAACTCAAATAATAACTCAAAATATTCAACCTCTTTAAAAGTCTGTACAATACTCAAAATAAAAGTAAATTCAGAAAATCCTTAACTCTGTCTAACTATGAAGCCTCTACTATTACAGAAGGATATCGAGACAAGACCCACGACATCTCAAAACTACTAACTTTATGATAAATGTGAAGTCCTACAGAATATAAAAAGGCTCACCAAAGCTGACTAGAACATCCCGTGACCCAACGAAATGCCTGTTGATGATCCTGAATACATGTATCTGCATCATGAGACGTTGCAGGTCAAATGGCTCAGTACATGGAGTGTACGAGCATGTAAGGGGAATTCTAAAGCATAAACATAAGTTTGAACTGGTGGAAAAGAAACATACTTAACTCTTATCAACTCACTCAACTCAACTCCACTCAAAGAAACATAGTCAACTTAACTCAGAGAAAATAGGGCTCAACTCAATGATAAGATATTCAACTTAGTGAAATAAGGCTCAACTCAATAATAGGATATTCAACTCAGTGAAATAAGACCCAACTCAATAATAATACACTTGATTGTGGGTACTCAAACTCTGGATACTCAACGTTGGATACTCAACTCTGTATACTCATCTTTGGATACTCAACTCAATATAAAGGAGCAGTACAAATGCAATCTATGGAAAGCTTTCAAAACAGTAGAAACCAACTCAATGTATTCAAAATACAAAGTAACTCAGTTTGTATGCAAGGATACAAGATAAACTCTGTTTGTATATGAAAATACATAGTAAACTCTGTGTATATAAGAATACAAAATATCTCTGTGGGAGTTTTTGTAACCGACAACCATCACTATGAGCTATGTGATGATACAACGTTTTACCTCACGCTGCCAGGGTTGTCCTATACCTTCACGGGGGCATAGAACTTAACTACTAAGCGGATCTACTAGTCTATGCTAAAAAATATTAAGGTATCATCTAAAAAGTATGACCATTTTCTACCCATGCTGACTACATAGTTTATGGAGACTTTGAATTATCTGAACTCAAACTCATCCCCATATCGGTGCTCAATACTACTCCCAAAATGTAACTAACTCATATGTTTAAAAAAACATAACTCTTTCTGTGGTTTGAGATTATTACTCAAAATCTTTCTCTAAAAGGAGATATTACTTAAACTGCTCTAAAGTCTTTTGGAAATCTCAGTTTCCTCCTCTTTTAAATGTGAAAACATTTACTCTTGGGAATACATAGTTCACATATATTATTTTAAAGAAGATGAACTCAACTTTGCTCTTTCTAAAAAAAAAATTCAAAAATCATATTATAATATGATCATTGATGACTCGAGAAGTCATACTACATAAACATTGGTGGTATATCTAGATACCATACTGCTCATACATTGATGGCATACTTGATTGTCATACTAATCACGATTTAGAAAACTCTTTTCTCAAAATTCATCTTTACTTTCTCAAAACTCAATTTAAGAACTCAAGTGTTGGCTTTAAAAAGCTTTTTATAATTTATAACTCAAATCATAGGGTTCATCTGAACATGAACGACTCAAGTTAGGAATCATAATAAAAATAAAGAACCCCGTTACTCAGAACTCAAGATTCAATAATACTAATCATCTCTAGACTTCTCGACTTATAGGGTTCATGAGAAATTATGGGCCTGAACAATTCAACTAAAAGGATTCATGGGTAACACATAGTAGTCCCATGATTAGGAATAGCAACTCAAAAGGGATTAGAAACTCAATACTCAAGACTTAAAACTTGAAGATACTACTCCTCTCAAAAATACTTAACTTATGGAGTTCATGCGGAATTTATGGGCATGAATGATTCAACTCGAGGGTCTACATAACAACATGGAACTCATGTAAACAACTCTTCCCATTCTCATACTTACTTTCTCAAAACTAATTAGTACAAATCGATGGTTGATCTCAAAGGATTCACAATTGAACTCAAAAGCTTTCTTGAACTCTACTCTTAACTCTCTCTTGAATGTGAATTATAAAATCAAGAGTTATGGTTCGTGATATGAAGGATCTCATGATGATAAAGTAGACACATGAATACATTCTCCTCACTCTCATACTCACTTTCTCGTGTCTTGAAACAAGTTATTTGAATTTGTAGAATTCTCCTCAAAAAGACTCAAAAAGTACTTCCTCAAAATCGAAAGAACTCTCAAGACTTAACTCTTAAATCTACCTTGAATTTGAATTATGAATTAAAGGTTATGATTCATGTTATGAATGATTTCTAGGTGATTAGAAGTAGTTTAGAGTAGTTAGAGTCAAAAGGGGTGAAGATACACTTCAAAGAAACTCAAACGGTACAATCGACAGAAAAAGAGTGGGGGAAGGTGACCCTGACGCATTCCTGGCGCGTGGCGCCAACCCCAAAATTTTAGAACCTCATTTGTGGTGCACTGCTGGGGAGCGCTGTCCCAGGTAAATTTTGACGAATTTCGTCTCTCGTTTTCTGATTCTAAATCACTTCTAATCGATTTGTTTTCTCATGTTTTCCTTAGATTCAATTACCCAACCTAAGTATACACTAATATACTCAAAACAACAATTAAATCACTCACTTTCATCTAAAGAATTTATCAAAACCCCAACAAAACAAGATTTAGAATGAACTTCTAGAACACTTATCAAGAACTCAAATCCTTCAACTTTTGAGAATGAAATTACGCTGAAAATAAAATTATTGGCGCATGGGTGAACCAACCCAATACTATGGAAACTTACATACCTCTTAGGGATCAAATCCATGGCGAAAATCCGCAACAAAACTCAAGAACCTCGACAAACGCCTTGATCCTTTCCTCTTTTCTCCTCTTTTCTCTTCTTTAACTCTCAACTAAAATCCTAGGCATATATTAGAATTATAAAATTGAACCAAATCAATTTAGACCCCTAAAACCTTACTAAAAATGAATTAAATTTGATTGGGTAAGGAAAAGAACAAAATACCCCTCACTATTTTTGGGTAACTTTCCTTAATTAGACAGACTAGCTTCAAAAGGGCATATGATCTCACTCATCCAAACTCAAAACTTAGTAAACTTGGTGGCGTTGGAAATATAACTCAATGACCTTTTATTTGATATCATATGGGCCACCTGACTCATCCTGCACTGAAAGTTATGTCATTTGAAGTTGAACCAAAACTTAGAAGAACTTAGGAATGACTTGAATGAACTCTCTTTAGTTCTTTTTGGAACTCAAGGTGCTACATCTAGTGACTTTAACACTCAAGAAATTTTAAATTCATCGGTAAAATCCTACTCACAATGAAGGATGGTTCGAGTCTTAGCTCAAAAAATTTCTGGGGTATTACTTTTACATTTTAATAGCTCACTTAGTTGATTATTTGATTTTTGTTATGAGAATTTGATTTGTCATCTTGTAATCTTCTTCCCTATTTTCTGTTGCCAATGACCCCAATTAAAAAATAAAATAAAATTTGTCAATACATCCTTTTATAAATTTATAATGATGTCTAAGTCATCACCAAGGATTGTGACGGGATTTATATGATGCCTTTATCTTTAACCAAAGGTCTCGGGTTCAAATCTCAAAGATGGAAATAATTCTTGTAGGGAGTTGTTTACCTTCATCAGCTTGAATTCGAGATTTTTGGCTATAGATAAAAGTATTTCATTCATTCCGTCACATCCTTAATTATTATTGACCAGTTCAATGTCTCTAGTCTCTAAGTTTTACAATATATCTGTTATAAACATATTTGTATTATAGTGAATATCTATTATGTGGAGTCCTTTTAGGGAGTAGTTAGGAATCCGACTTGGGAACCAAGTTAGGTTTCCCCTATAAATAAAGGGGTTTTCCTTCGTTGTAGATCAGATTTGTGAATCCCTAAATATCAATCAAGAGAATAAGAAGTCTTCTCTCTTCTCCGTACTTTATTCTTCTTCTTAATTTATATAGTTTCATAACACGTTATCAGCACGATGCTTTAACCAATTGAGTTTTGGGCGATTGATATGTTCGTGTAGCATGTGGCAAAACTGTAAGCTTTAGATATCAGGTAAGTATTATATTATTTATTCGTATAAGAATAGGGTATGTGAAATTCTATTCAGTTTCGATATAAAAATCAAATCACCGCTAGTAGAGGTGAGCATTTTACGTCTATCTTAACAACGTGGGTTTTCAACATATGTTATTGTGTTTTGACCTGTTGGGTGGTCCTAAAATTATTGATGAACTTGAATCATAAATAAATTTTATGTTTATTTATCTCTTCAAAACAAGGTGATTTTCTATAAGCAGGTATGTTAACATATTGAATATTGTTTTGGATATTCCATTAATTAATTGGTAAAATGATGATGTTTCGCAAGTTGTTGTAAAAGAAAATCGCAGTCAACATATTGTTCTTTACTGTCAAGTCTTATTACAATGGTTTTATTGTACATACTTTTCAAAAATATTGTATTCTCTAAACCTGCACTCATGAAAGTTTGGGATTAATATAATTTGTTAAGCTTTTATGAAGCTATTGAGCTCTCTAAGAGTAGGTCATGTTGTACTTTGACCTATTATGCTATTGGTAGAGGGTAAGACGCTGGATTCATGTCCAATGCATGAAAAGGGTAAGACAATAGATTTATTTCAAATCGCACCAAGAGGGCAAGACGATGGACTCATGTCCAATCGCACCAAGAGGTTAAGACATCAGGTTCAAGTTTTGGTGCACCGTGATGATAAGATGTTGGGTTTAAGTCTCATCAATTTATAGCCTAAAATGCCTTTACATGGATAGGACATTAGGTTTAAGTCCTAATGCACCATATTGATGATATGTTGACTATTAAAGCAAACAATGTGATTTCGTTTAAAATTAGTCATGAAACCTATCCCACTGAAATCGCTCCATTCCCGAAAGTGAATGTGATAGCAGTGCATAATATGTTTGAAAAAGACAAGTAACTGAATAATGCACATGAATATGGAATGAGGTACTAAAGCTGTCATAATTTGATATGCTCACATGAGTTTGTTCCATTCATGAAGAATGAGAACTTTTGATAAATGCTAAAAATATAGATCCATTCTCTAAAGTGAATGAGGTGTAAGCCACCATGTTAGGCGTAGAAAAGATCGTGACCTTTGGTTGTAGATGTGGTATCACTAAGAATGTCTCTAGGCAGACATGTGTTATTTGTTGATTTGTATTAACAATAATTGGTGACATATTCTATAGTAAATTAAAAGTTTCTCACTTCCAATACTTTCGTACTTCGGCATGATCGTTTGGCACATCATGGGTCTATATCGTCTAGGACATCATGGATTTATAATGATAAGACAAATTATAGATAATTCAAATAGACATCCATTAAAGAGCCTAAAGATTATTTTAAATGGTGAATTTTCTTGTAATGTTTGTTATCAAGGCAAGTTGATTGTGAGACCATCATCAATGAAAATTGAGATTGAATCCCCTGCGTTCTTGGAGAGTATACATAGGGATATTTGTGGACCAATTTACTCACCTAGTGGGTTGTTTAGATACTTCATGGTCCTAATAGATGATCCTTCTATTATCATCTCGCAACTTGGGGTTTGCAAAATTAGTGGCACAAATAATATGATTACTGACATAGTTTTCTGATAATCAAATTAGTCTATTCAGTGATGGAATCACGACTCACCTTTTAGAAGAGGTAGAGTAATTGAGAAAAAAAAAACTAAAATTTACTCCCGCAGTAATAGAATTCAAATTTACTCATATAATAGTAAATTACTACAGTAAAAGGCACATGGCATAGTAAACTTGGAATTTACAAGTACTAGTATATTTATTAGTTGGCATGAATAATTTGGTCATCTCAAAGATGTGCATACTGAGTAATAGACATACATTGAAGAACTAGAAGATTCTTCAAGAATTCATTTTGTTGCTTGTTCTAATGATAAGTTGATTGGATCAACTAATGTTGGGACTAAATCCCTTAATTCTAAGAAATATAAAAGGTGAATATGGATCCGTTCACTTATCATGTGATTTGATAAAGAGATGCATTTATAAGATAATGTAATGACCCGGACCCGAAATGTTATTTTTTTTATAATTTTGAATAGTCATTTGACTATAATTAATTAATTTGGGTGTAATTTGTTTATTGTTAATAATAATACGTTAAATCTTAAATATTAAAATAGGTTAATAGGAATTAGTACTTTTAATACATAATTAATTTAGAAATAAAAATACAGACAAGGAAGAAACTAACCTGTGCATCGGCGGCACGGAACGGAGAACATAAGTTCATCAGGTAATCATCAAAGCTTTGTATTGTGGTATATATATGATGGATATCATATCATTATTTTATTATTATTAGTATAGTTGATTGTAAAAAAAAAGGAAACAATTAAGTGGGTTTTAAGTTAGAATAACTGGAAATTTGTTTACTGTTTATGCCATCTTTTTAATGGAGAAAAAGGGCTTTACCAATAATTATGTAATGATTAGTCAATGATGACTAAAGTAGTAATTTACTTCGCTGTTTTTTTTATTTTGTTATTATTATCATATTATGATTCAAAGTTTTTGATATATTGGTAATGTAATTAAATATTACATGTAAGGTATTATGTGAATGCCATCAGATTTAGGATATTGAAAAAATTGGGACTTAACTCTAGACTTGAAACTTAAGAACTTGATTTTTGGCTTGGGTGACTTTTGGGTTTAGGCTAAGCATATAACAATATGGGTGTTATTAGGTTCAAAACCTTATTGTGATTATTTACTTGAACATACTGTATTGATTTGGAAGCTCAACGAAAATGAAAGGCTCAAGTCTCGGAGTGATTGTCCGGTTATTTGAGGCAAGTGGATTTCTATATCCCTGTTAAGCATACAGAATTCTTGTATTTCCTTGTAATATGTGTTTGGGGGTAATGAGACTTGGTGATGGGTTGACTTTTCCATATTGGTTGATTCTAATGATGAATAAGGGGTAATCAAAGGCAATGTGATTAATTGTTGATGTGTGGTGTGTTGAGAATGGTATGAAAGACTTGTTGAATCATGGTATTGTTGTGAATTGTGAATTGTTAAAAAAATGGTCATATCCTCATTATTGTGAACATGTCATTTGCATTGTTTTTATACATGATTGTGACAAGTGTTATGTGAACTGAGAAAGAATAAGAAATTAAAGAGGATGTACCATTTCGAGGGACGTGTCGCGCACTGCGACCGATACTTTATATCGAGGGACATATTGCGCGCCGTGATGGATACTATTATCGAGGAACGTGTTGCACGCCATGACAGCTGCATAGATAGATATGTCCTCCATGCGTCCTGGACTGAGAGACAACGGGTGTGTTTTGTTAGGTCAGACATGCATCATTATACTTGACATTCCATTTCATCGCATTGCACATTTTTATCATTGATGAACTTGATCTTGTGTGTTGCTGATCTTGTGAGTTCCTTTTTGTGGAAGTTGTGATTGATGAATATTGAGTTTGTTGTTGAGGATATGTAATTTGTTAAAAGTGTTGTTGTTAAGCTGTATGCTATGTAAATTGTGAACTGTAAGGTTGGGCTGGTTTTATGTAGGTTGTAGTTGTGGAGGTTCAGATAGGGTGTTAGGAGTACCCGTATTCTATTTCCTTAGCTTGTGTTTAGAAGTTGACTTGTTAGGTACCGTGTGGTTTGGTAATCACCCTTTGATTCTACAATTGTTTTGTTGGTTACGATCTCAGATCTTCGTGATACCTTCTACTTTCTTAGGTTTTGAGGCTTCCTGTTGAAATTTGTGAGGTAGCTATTTGTCTTCTCAGGGAACCTCCGTTACTCTTGTTTATGATTTTGTTTTTACTTGAAAGACAACGTCATTTGAGCCTTGCGTATTTTATTTCAATTCTAGTATTTACATTAGAGGCTTGCACACGTGACAACCAGGTTTTGGGGATTGAATTAAGTTGACTTGTTATTCGTATTAGTAATAGTTATTGAACTTCTGTTTTATTTCTGCACTTTATCGAAATGATTGGATTTTAGGCTGACTTGTCTTGGTGGGATAAGACGAGTGACATTATAATCATTTTTGGGTCGTGACAAAATGGTATCAGGGCCCCAGGTTCATAGGTCTAACATGTATACAAGCCGAGTCTACATAGAGTCTCAAGGATCAGTACGGAGACATCTGTACTTATCTCTAAGAGGCTATATATACTATTAGGAAACTTCATTCTGTTCATTCTTTCTCATCGTGTGTGGTTACCTTCTTTAGTACTGAGCTATTGTACACTCTTTTGACAGATGATGAGGACTAGAGCTACTCTTACTGGTGGCAGAGGGGAGGCACTTCCCGAGGCAGTTGTTGAGGCTGCAGCTAGGGGTAGGGGTAGAGCCCAAGCAAGAGGTCGTGCTCGTGGAACGCCAATAGTCAGAAGTCGTGGACATGAAGCAGCACCAGTGAGTGGTCGTGCTAGAGAGGTCTCTCCAGAGCCTCAGATTGATGACAGAGAGGACCAGGTTCCTTCAGAGCCTACAACCACACCTTTGCTTCAAGATACAGTATTGAGGGTGTTAAGTGTCTTGAGAGCTTTACTAAGGGTGGTGGTGCGACCGCCACAACACATGACTCTCAGACTAGAGAGGGGGATCAGACCCAAGAGCAACAAGAAGCTCCAGTTATTCAGGATGCAGTGGGGCAGCCATCAAAGGATCCCGTGGTTGGGAATGATCTTGCACCAGCAGTTGGGGGTCAAGTTTCATCATTGGTTGTTCTAACAGAAGTTGAGCATCGTAGGTATGACAAATTTTAAAAGATGTACCCACCTCAGTTTCAGGGTGGGAAGAGTGAGGACGCTCATAAGTTTCTGACCACAAGCTGAGAGTTGCTAGATGTGGTTGGATTAGCTGAGTCACATGGAGTTCGATATGCTATATTCCAACTTCGTGGGCCAGCGAGAGAGTGGTAAAGAACTTATTTAGGGTCCTTACTGATTGGATCTCCTCCAGTGACTTGGGAGATATTTTCCAGTGCCTTACATGACCGTTTTATCCTCTGGAGCGTGAAAGAGGAGAGTCGTTTGAGGTTTGAGAATCTGAGACATGACAACTTATCAGTTACATAGTATGAGGCTTGTTTTTGCCAGTTGTCTAGGCATGTTATAGCCATCATTCAAGATGAGAAGAGAGGATCCGTAGATTCGTGAGGGGGCTGACTTTCTCTATCATACTGGCTGTGTTTAGGGCATCTTGAGAGGGGGCTTCCTTTTAGTCCATTGTGAGTGTCGCTAAATGGGTTATTAGTGGGTTTTTAGGGTCCGCACAACAGTTCCCGTGCCAGAGATTTTCCTTTACTTGTGGAGATCCCGATCACCTGATGTGACATTGTACTTCCCAAGGGTGTCGTGGAGGACCCCAACCTAATTCTTCATTTCAGGCTAGACCACCGGTATCACAGGGTAGAGGCCGAGGCATAGTTCAGTTAGGTAGAGGTGGTAGAGCTTCTAGTAGTGGTACTGCAGCTCAACAGAGTGGGGGTAGAGGTACCACCCAGGCTGGATGTAGTAGAGCAGCCCACTGTTATGCTTTCCCAGGGAGACTAGAGGCGGAGACCTTTGATGCTGTTATTACAGGTATCATCCAAGTATGCCATCGATCTGCGCCTGTATTGTTTGATCCAGGATCTACATTCTCTTATGTGTCTACCTATTTTGCTGATGAGTTTGATATGATATGTGATAGCATGACTGTACCTATTCACATTTCTACACTCGTGGGTGAGTCCTTAGTGGTGGATCGAGTGTATCAATCTTGTTTTGTTTCTTTGACTGGGTATGACACATGGGTAGACTTAATCATTCTGGGGATGGTAGACTTTGATGTTATCTTGGGTACGAATTAGCTTTCTCCTTATCATGCTATTCTTGATTGTAATGCTAAGACTGTGACTTTAGCAATGCCTGGTGTTCTGAGGGTTAAGTGGAAGGGTACTTGTGGCTCTTATCCTAAAAAGGTCATATCCTTTATCCGTGCTCAGAGATTGGTGGAGAGAGGGTGTTTGTCTTACTTAGCTTTTATTTGGGACACTAGTGTTGAACCACCTTCAACGGATTCTGTTCCCGTGGTTCAGGAGTTTCTTGATGTATTCCCTTTTAATCTTCCAAGTGTTCCTCCCGATAGGGATATTGATTTTGCTATTGATTAGAAGGCGAGCACTAAGCCGATTTCTCTTCCTCCTTACCGTATGGCTCCAACCGAGTTGAAAGAGTTGAAGGATCATTAGCAAAATTTATTGAGTAAGGCGTTTATTCGCCTCAGTGTGTCACCATTGGGTGCCCCTATATTGTTTGTGAAGAAGAAGGATGGGACTATGATGATGTGCATTGATTACAGACAATTGAACAAGGTAGCAGTGAAGAATAAGTATCCTCTTCCGCATAGTGATGACTTATTTGATCAGCTACATGGAGCATCATTGTTCTCTAAGATTGATTTGAGATCCGAGTATCATCAATTTAAGATTAGGGCATCAGATATCCCTAAGACAACTTTTCAGACTCAATATGGGCATTATGAGTTCCTAGTGATGTCCTTTGGGTTCACTAATACCCCTGCAACCTTCATGGAGTTGATGAACGGGGTTGTTTCGACCATACCATGATTCTTTTAAGATTGTTTTCATAGATGACATTTTGGTTTACTCCATGAATGAGGAGGACCATGTACGACACTTGAGGATTGTACTTCAGAGGTTGAGGGAAGAGAAGTTATATGCCAAGTTCTCAAAGGGTGAGTTTTGGCTTAATTATATGGCATTCTTGGGACACGTGGTGTCCAATGAGGGTATTAGAGTAGATCCGGCCAAGATTGAGGTAGTTATAGGTTGGACACGACCTACTTCTCTTACTGAGATTCGAAGTTTTGTAGGATTGACAGGCTATTATCGACGATTTGTCCAGAGTTTCTCTACTATTGCAGCTTCGTTGACTAGATTGACTCAACATGGTGTGGGTTTTAGTGGTCTGATGAGTGTAAGGAGAGCTTTCAAAAGCTCAAGACCTTTCGGTCCCTCTGTTGACTCTACCTGAGGAGGGTGTAGACTTTACTGTATATTGTGTTGCTTCAGGAGTCGAATTGGGTAGTGTATTGATGCAGAAGGGGAAAGTGATTGCTTATGCTTCTAGGCATCTGAAGTCCCATGAGAAGAACTACTCATGATTTGGAGTTGGCGGCTGTGGTATTTGTACTTAAGTTATGACGTCATTATTTGTATGGGGTGCATTATTAGATCTTCACTGATCATCAGAGTCTTCACTACATCTTTAGTCAGTGGGATTTGAACTTGAGGCAGCGGAGATGGCTTGGGTTGCTGAAGGACTATGATGTGACCATTCTATATCATCCGGGGAAGGCTAATATTGTGGCCAATGCTTTGAGTAGGAAGACTAATAGCATGGGGAGTCTTGCAGCGCTTAGTATTGAAAAGAGACCAATGGCTAGAGATATTCAGATGTTAGTTAATAGTCTTGTACAGTTGCAACTTTTAGAGGAGAGTGATGGTATGATTGCTTTTATTGAGGCTCGGTCTTCTTTAGTCTAGCAGATCCTTAAGCACCAATTTGATGATGAGAAGTTATGTCTTATTCAAGACAAAGTGTTGAGAGGGAATGCCAAGGAGGCTATTCCTGATTCTGATGGTGTTTTGAGGATTGGGGGCAAGATTTGAGTGCCCAAGACGGGCTAGTTGATTAGATTGATTCGTGAGGAGGCCCATTATTCTTGATATTCCATCCATCCGGGAGCGGCGAAGATGTTTCATTATCCGAGTCAACATTACTGGTGGTGTGGGATGAAGAGGGATATTTCAGTCTTTGTTTCTAAGTGTTTGACTTTTCAACAAGTTAAGTGTGAGTACCAACCTCCCGGGGGTGTATCTCAGAGGATGCCTATTCCTACTTGGAAGTGGGAGCGGATCACTATGGAATTTGTTGTGGGTCTGCCTACCACACTGGGTGGTTATGATTCCACTTGGGTTGTTGTTGACAGGCTGACCAAGTCTGCCCACTTCATTTCGGTTCGGGTGAAGTATATAGCGGAGAGTTAGCTGAGTTGTATATCAGTTAGATTGTGCGACTACATGGAGTTCCAGTTTCTATTATATCTGATCGAGGTTCATTATTCACTTCTCATTTCTAGAAAAATTACAGCATGGTTTGGGTACTCAGTTAGATATGAGTACGAATTTTCACCCTTAGAGAGATGGTCAGTCCGAGAAGACGATTCAAGTATTGGAGGACATGCTCCGAGCATGTGTGATCGATTTTGGTGCTAGATGGGATCTACATTTTCCCTTAGCAGAGTTTTCCTACAACAACAGTTATCACTCTAGTATTCAGATGTCCCCATTTGAGGCGTTGTATGGCAGACGGTGTAGATCCCCAATCGGTTGGTTTGATTCAGCGGAGATGGACTCTTTGGATACTGACTTGCTTGGAGATGCTATGGAACAGGTTAGTATGATTCAATATAGACTATTGACAGCCAGAGTTGACATATGAGTTATGCAGACTGGAGAGTTAGAGTCTTAGTGTTTATGGAGGGCAATCATGTTTTACTTAGAGTGTCACCCATGAAGGGTGTGATGCGGTTCGGCAAGAAGGGCAATCTTAGCCCTAGATTCATTGGACCTTTTGATATTTTTAGTCGAGTGGGAGAGATGGCCTATAAGTTGGCTTTGCCTCCTAGTTTATCGTCAGTTCATCCTGTTTTCCATGTCTCTATGTTTCGGAAGTATATTCCGGATGAGTCTCATGTTCTTTCACTCGATTCAGTGGAGTTCGGTCTAGACTTGACCTTTGAGGAAGAGCCTATAGCTATATTGGATAGGCAGGTTCAAAAGCTTAGGACCAAGGAGATTGCTTGAGTGAAGGTGCAGTGGAAGCACCGTTCAGTGGGAGAGGCAACTTGCGAGACAGAGTCTGACATGCATGCCAAATATCCTCAGCTTTTCGAAACTTCAGGTACTTGCTTTTACTTTATGTTCGAGGAGAAAAATAATTTTTAGTGGTGGATAATGTAATGACCTGGACCCGAAAAGTTATTTTTTTGTAATTTTGAATAGTCATTTGACTATAATTAATTAATTTGGGGGTAATTTATTTATTGTTAATAATATGGGTTAAGTCTGAAATATTAAAATAGATTAATAGGAACTATTACTTTTAATACATAATTAATTTAAAAAAGAAAATAAAGAGAAGGAAGAAACTAACTTGTGCATCGGCGGCACGGAACGGAGAGCATACGTTCATCAGGTAATCGTCTAAACTTTGTATTGTGGCATATATATGATGGATATCATATCAATAATTTATTATTATTAGTATAGTTAATTGTTAGTGAAAAAAAAAAGAAACATTTAAGTTGGTTTTAAGTTAGAATAATTGGAAATTTGTTTCCTGTGTATGCCATCTTTTTAATGGAGAAAAACGGCTTTACCAATAATTATGTAATGATAAGTCAATGATGAGTAAAGAAGTAAATGGAAATATATGGCATATCAACGTAAGGTTTGAAACAGTAAGTATTCTCGTGATTTTTGTTCGTAATTTACTTCTCTGTTTTTTTTTTCCTTATTACTACCATATTATGATTTAATTTTTGATATATTAGTAATGAAATTAAATATTAGATGTAAGGTATCATGTGAATACCATCAAATTTAGGATATTGAAAACATTGGGACTTAACTCTAGGCTTGAAACTTAAGAACTTAATTTTTGGTTTGGGTGACTTTTGGATTTAGGCTAATCATATAGCAATATGGGTGTTGTTAGTTTCAAAACCTTATTGTTATTATTTACTTGAATAGATTGTATTGACTTGGAACTCAACGAAAAGGCTCAAGTCTTAGAGTGATTGTCCGGTTATTTGAAGCAAGTGGATTTCTAAACCCTTGTTAAACGTATGGAATTGGTGTATTTCCTTGTAATATCTGTTTGGGGGTAATGAGACTTGGTGATGGATTGACTTGTCCATATTGGTTAATTCAAATGATGAATAAGGGGTAATAAAAAGCAATGTGATTAATTGTTGATGTGTGGTGTGTTGAGAATGGTATGAAAGGCTTGTTGAATCATTGGGTTATTGTTAATTGTGCATTGTTATGAAAATGGTCATCTCCTCATTATTGTGAACATGTCATTTGTATTGTTTTGATACATGATTATGACAAATGTTTTGTGAACTGAGAAAAAAATAAAAAATTAAAGAGGATTTACCATTTCGAGGGACATGTCGCTCACCGCGACGGAAACTATATATCGAGTGACGTATCACGCGCCACGATGTATACTATTATCGAGGGGTGTGTCGCGCGCCACGACAGATGCATGGACAGATATGTGCCCCATGGATCCCGAACTGAGGGACAACGGGTGTGTATCGTTAGGTCAGACATGCATCAATATACTGGACATTGCATTTCATTGCATTGCGCATTTTTATTATCGATGAACTTGATCTTGTGTGTTGCTGATCTTGTGAGTGCCTTTTTGTGGAAATTGTGATTGATGAATATTGAGTTTGTTGTTAAGGATATGTAATTTGTTAAAGTGTTGTTGTTAAGTTGTATGATATGTAAACAGTGAACTGTTATGTTGGGTTGGTTTTAGGCATGTTGTAGTTATGGAGGTTCGGATAGGGTGTAAGAAGTACCCGTATTCTGTTCCCTTAGCTTGTATTTAAAAGTTGACTTGTTGGGTACCGTGTGGTTTGATACTCACCCCTTGCTTCTACAATTTTTTTGTAGGTTAGGAGTCTGGATCTTCGTGATACATTCTACTCTCTTATGTTTCGAGGCTTCCTGTGGAGGTTTGTGAGGTAGCTGTTTGTCTTCTTAGCGAACCTCCTTACTCCTTTTTATGATTTTGTTTTTACTCTAAAGACAATGTCATTTGAGACTTGCGTAGTTTATTTCAATTCTAGTATTTACATTAGAGGCTTGTGCACATGACAATCGGGTTTTGGGGGATTGAATTAAGTTGACTTGTTATTCATATTAGTAATTGTCATTAGACTTCTCTTTTATTTCCGCTATTTATCAAAATGATTGGGTTTTAGGCTGACTTGTCTTGGTGGTATAAGATGATTGCCATCACATCCATTTTTGGGTCATGACAGATGAACACGTGTGCATTTGTTGTCAACCTGTGGTTTGACATTTTAGTGTGCGAGGCAATTGAGTTAAGAGCAAAACTTTCAGAATATGAAATCAAGATAATTCATCTTGATAATATTGAAAAATATTCAAGTTCATGTAACATTAATTGTCTCAGATAGTGAAATAATTGCTTTTGAAAATAAAGCTTCATGTTTTGATCTGAAATACAATATTGCATACAAAAGTAATTGTTCGTATCAGACCAATAAATTATGATCAATTTTTCTCTTGATCGGTTTATGGTTAGGAAACAAATGTTTTTCATCTGATAATTTTGATGTGCAATATATGATTAATGATAAACTATTATGCACAAAAATGGATTCTCCAAAGTAAATTGAGATATATGTTAGTTTGTCTAACATAAGGGGAGCTAAGAAGCAACACAAGAGTTGGAAATGCTCCTATTGAAAGTTTCCAAAGGATAGAGTCTACGAGATGCATGAAGCATGATAGACTAATAGAATCTAAGTAAAATAATCCTTGAAAAAAGGGGAGGATCAAAGAATCAAAATGATCATAATAAGGAGGAAATTGCTCTTGAAGAGGTTACGACATAACAATTCATGAAACCTCATCAGAGGGGTATGTACCTGAAAATAATGAAGTGATGAGATCTCAATAAGTTATATCGTATTGTGAATTGATACAAAATGATATATCGTTGATGATATCTTTGAAACAATAATGCGCAATAATGTAAAAGATTATGATGATACGAATTCTTTGTCTATTGAAGCATGTTGGTGTAGAAATAATTATCAAGTGAAAAGTGAAATGATGCATCTTGGTAAGCGTAAAACTTATTTGACTTGCAGTCTAGAGACTAGAAGATGCCATACATTTAATATTGAATGTTGTCAATCACTTGACAAAATCAATATGAAAATTTCTGAAGGATTCAAAATCTAAAATATGTACAAGTTTTTGGAAAACTTGTTTATAATCCTCATATATAGATCAAAGCAATCAAGAAGTTTGTATTGTTATGCAAGTTGATGACTTGAATTGAAACTCTTGAAGAGTTTTCAAAAGGCAATATATTATTTGCTTAAAGAAGTTAAAATGAGGAACTTGCAGAATTATTTGGTCCTGAAAGGAGAATTCATGAAAGGAGAAAGAAGGAAGCATATTTCGTCAAAGTTTTTCTACACACATGAGCTCCCAATCATGCAACAGGTAAGTTTAAGTAATACTAGGTTGACTTATTCACCTAGTCTCTACCAACTACAACTTTTGAGAAGATGGTGCACAAACTTAGAATGAGAAGATTCAAATTTTTGACTGATGTTTACATTAGGGGGAGTTAATACGCGATGTACTCTTTTTTCCTCACAAGGTTTTTGTCCCATCGGGTTTTTCTTGTAAGGTTTCTAATGAGGCATCCATAATTCGTTTTATTAGCTATGTTTACTCTTTTTCCTTCATTAGATTTTTTCCCCACTGGGTTTTATCAAGTAAGGTTTTAACGAGGCACATAATATACCGACATTCAAGGGGGAGTGTTATAAATATATTTGTATTATAATGAATGTCTATTATGTGGAGTCCTTTTAGGGAGTAGTTAGGAATCCTACTTGGGGACCAAGTTAGGTTTTTCTTATAAATAAAAGGGTTTTCCGTCATTGTAGATCAGAACTGTGAATCCCTAAATATCAATCAAGAGAATAAGAAGTTTTCTCTCTTCTCCATACTTTGTTCTTCTTCTTAATTTATATAGTTTCATAACAATATCTGAATTATAAACAAGAAAAAATAATTTATCGACTCAACTCATTTTAGTTTTAATTGTATTTGTTTCTCATAGTCAGTCTTAATAAAATGTTACTATTTAAGTGTTAAAACTTAAAATGTAAAAAAAAAATACAAATGCAATCTTATAATGAAATATCTTCATAAACTATTATTTATGGAAATATCTGGTCAATCGACTAAAACTAATTACATTTACTAGTCAAATATACAAAATGAATCATGTTAGTATTATTACCACAAAATATGTACATGATTATTTAAGTAATAAATTAGTAAGAAGACACTTTTAATAATTATATATTTAAAAGGGAACATAAATATGCCCTTCAACATGACATCATTCACATTTATGCCCTCCAACTTTGAGCGTGCACAAGATGCCACTTAAACTTGTATAAAATAAAAAAAATAAATACTCATGTCCTACATGGCATCGTACATGGTAATTTGTATCATATGTGGTGTCCTATGTGTATTATGCCACATAAGATTCATGTGTATACTTTTTCAACTTTAGAGAAGTTTAAGTGCCTACTTGTGCACATCCAAAGCTGGATTGAGTGCACAAATATGAAATGAGATCAAGTTAAAGGATACATTTATTTATTATGCCATTTAAAATTATGTAAGAAGTACTATAAATAACATTAATTAACAACTTAACATATATTAAGAACTTATAAATAAACTTATTTTCAAAGAAAATTTTTCTGACTCTCAAAATTTCATTTGTGCCACATAATTTGGGAAATAAGAAGTAAAGACATTTCTAGTCATTTATTTATTTACAAATTACGTTAAAATTACTATAGATAATAATAATTAACAACTTAAAATAATTTTTAAAAATTTAAAAAGATAATGATCAAAGAAAAAATTAATTGACTATCAAAATTCTATTATATTACATTAGTTAAAATAGAAAATGTAATATATATTTTGTAAGTGCTGACACAGACTTTTATATCAAATTTCTTATACATAAGTCACATGGGACACTTGTTGTTTCCTTTTGTTTTCTTTATTTTTCTCTAAGCATTCTACCCTATGTAACGACCCAACCCTATACCCTGGACTTGGCCGACACACAAGAACCATTGTTGATCCCCAAGTGAACCCTCATCTTGGATGACAACAAGCAGAAGACTAACTCAAGCATACATAAACATTAAATTGAAAGAAATGTTTAAAAATAGTTTCTGAATCTCAGAGCAGAACTGAATATACTGAGTATGAAACATAAGTTTTAAATTGTCACGACCTAGACTGTCGTGAGTGGCACCCACACTAACCTTCCGATGGGAGAACGAAAACTACAGCCAAACTAATCAACTCAATCAAAGTAATACACATTTAAAGTTACCGAAGTAGGTTTAAATAACAATAAATATGGAGTCCCCATAAACTCCAAGGTTTTAACAAACAACTAACCAAACTAATGCGAAAGAACAACCCCTAAAACCTGAAAGTCATTGTACCAAAACTCTACTAACGACAAGTCTAACAAGAAGGGGTACAACCCCGAAACTAAACAACACCTTAAGCAAATAGTCTGAGTCCAAAAAGAGTGGACTTAAACAAGAAAGATCCATGGTAGCCTGGAAGAACTGGCTCACCCTTGAATCCGGTCACGCTCAATAGTCACCTAGCTGAGGTCTATCAATACCACCTAATGATGCCCTGTACTCAACAAAGAAAGAGCAAGTGCAGTATCAGTACACAACCACAGTGTACTGGTAGGAGCACGCGGCTATCCCAATAGGTGAAACACATGCAAGTAACCACAATATTTAAAAACATGCATATACCGAACATATACAATATTAGTCATTTTTCAGGATCAATGTAGCATCCCACATTCTCAATAATACCCATTGGTTATCAATTTAGAGCAACATGCAGTCTTCCAATATCAATCATCATTAGATATGAACATAATCATCCCAAGTATATACACAACACAATTCAATGGTCCTCTCAGGGAACCCAAACCGAAACTGTTAGCATACCGGTTTGGGGTACCCGATCTAAGTTAGTGTGCTGGAACGTGGCAGCCGATCCCATGTTTATGCCAGAACGTGGCAACTGATCCCATATTAAAGCCGGAACGTGGCAACCGATCCTAGTTAGTGTGTCGGATCGTGACACCCGCCCATTCAACAAACCACAATCAGAATCACAATGTATATTCTCACAATCATACCACAAGAGGTGATCAATAATGAAACATTCGCATACATATATGCATTATAATGAAACAATTACAAACATATATCACACCAACATGAAATCACAACCATCACCTACCTCGAATCCAAGCTTGAATCCCCTAAGACACTTGAATCTTCCTTTTTCAGATTCTTTCAGCTTGTTCTAGGTCTACAAATAAAAATTTATATGCAAGGATCAACAATCAAAGGTCTAATTATCTGGATTATAACAAACCGAATAACCCTAGACCAAACCCTTGATCCCTATACCCAGATTAGGGTTTTTTCCACGATAAATTTTAGATCGAAACCCTCCCCCATTGATATTTACCCATTCTATTACGTTCTATGGATCAAAAAATGGATTCGGGGAGTGAAAAGCTTACCTTTAGCTTCAAGAATGGTGCAAAACGAGTAGGAGTCGCCTGGTGTTCGTTCTTTACTTCTGAAAGTAAAAAAAGTGCATAATAAGGTTGTTTAGGGGTGTTTATAAACAACCTTAAGTTGCCTCGAACCCGCCACAATAGCCCTCACCCCGCTGCAGCGGCCCCGCAAGGGTGATGAAAACCCCTGCCAAGGCGGCTTGCACGAACTAGTGAGCTATTTTGAAAATTCCAAGACCCCCAATTCAAAACACACCTCTAACCAACGACGCTCAGAAAACCCTTCACGCTAAGATCGACTACAAAAGTTCTACTCGCCCGAATTCAATTCTGTAAAGTCGTACGGGTTCTTTAACGAGTTATCTTACTACTCATGTAATCAAAATCAAAATCAACTCTCCCAATTTTTACAAGATTTCCCTACACCTCAAGGAATCCGATTTCATCCAAATCTGGACTAGGTTTGGAAAATCCAAACTCGACTAAAATGTTTTCTACCATCAATTCTTTCCCGTTTGGCTTTTCCATAACGAAGGAATCAGGTTGTTACAATAGATACCAAGTTACCCATCACTCGTCACAGAGTGATCAACTAGAAAAGACCAGCTAAAATAAAGGTAGAGTAGTATCTGTAACGTTGAGTTACTGGGGATACTTGTCTCACATGTCCTTAACTCCTGGACATCGTGATCATGAAGTTCAACCGGTTTTTCTTCATACCGAAGGTCTTGTTTTAACAATATTGAGTCTCACTTCATGATATTATATCCATTCCTAAACCAATCAAATTGAATACCTACACATCCTCTCATATAAGGCTTCAATGAAGTCATCACAATACTTGAATGATAATTATTGTTGTATGTCCACTTAACTAACAACAAAGTTATTCCCAATAACCACCAAAATTGATCGTACACATGTCTGCAACATATTATCAAGGACTTCGACACAAACATTAGGACGAATCCTTTCTCACATAACCATGATAAAATCCTAAATCAAATCTCGTCACAATTAGAGGTGAACTTGAACCAACCAACACACAATCATAATACCCAACCAATCATATTTCTTATCAACATCTCTATCACACAACCCAATTTCCCTTGAGCTCAAGTTATAAACATTTGATTTTTAAATATCAGATACTCATCGAGAGATATTGCCAAGCATACAATCCCTCTAAGCACACTATCGAATGCTAGATTTAGCAATTGTAGATTTTCTCTTAAGAACAGTAGAATTGGACCCAATGATCCCACATCCAATCACACGTAATGGATACATGACCTCAACGACAAGATGAAATATTAGATTATCAGACAACCATAAATATGCATGGTATCTCTTCTATATATTTTCATAAGCAATGTGGTCCATGTAGAATCACTAAAATACTTTAACATCTCCAAGACAACACAAATTATGTCATTCAAAATAACCAAATCTTCCCAATCTTCCCACTCAATCCAAGAGAGCGTCGCAGGATTTGGTACCCCTAATCCACCACTAGGGATCCACCCATAAAACTGAAAACACACGAGAGCATAACTAGTGAATTTTTCTCACAATACTAACAACCATCATAAGCACTCCGACCATTTACCTTATTATAAACCAAGACTTTTAAATGAAAACCTTTCTTAGATATTTAACAATCAACAACAATGAACTTTACGACTCAACCCAGGGGTAAGTCCTTTCAAATGCTCAATACAAGATACAATTGAACACTTCTCAGCTTGCAAATTCATACCTTGACAAAATATATCACCACGAATATAGACTTACAATGAAAGGTCTAAATTGTAATTTCCACCGTATAGCACAATCTCTTTCTCTGTAAACATTAGCTTGTACCTTGAAGATTCTTATGAATTCATAGATCTTCGCTTATCATTAATCGCATCTCCGTCGATCTTACAATATCCTTCACTAAAATTCAATCATACTAGTTACTAAACTCAAAACAAAAACAAAGCACTTATCATCACACTCGAGCTAATGCTTGTACACTCCTTTCTCAAGTCTTTTTCAATAGTTTTTAACCAATCTGACGGACTTGTGACACTATTACCATGGCCACAACAAAACGAATGAAATCACGTGTCTCTGAAACCAATTATCTACCCCTCTGAAGATATCTCTTCAACCTTTACAATTGAATAACATAATCTTGCTCTCGCCTTTCTCTAAAGGTTGTACGACATCCCACTATTTTTCTTCATTATGACTCTAGCTCTTTTAAGTTCGATTCGAGTGATGTCCCACCATCTCTTAAAACTTTCCATACAATCGCGTTCCTTACTAAATAGTAGAAAACCACGACCTTGGATACTCGCAAGTCGTAATTACTATAGAAAATTTGCTTAACCAACAATCTTATTATATTGTCGTATTTCACGATAATCCATCACAAAATCTTATTACCATTACGCTTAGTCGTCCCTGGCTATCACTACGACGCTAACCTTTCATCAACACGACACATCAAACTCAGGTACAATCATCTAATTCAAAGGACTAACCCAATTTTTAGACTCAATGGGACTTTCTTTATTCATAAACTTTTCATTTCGGTATTAATCCACTCCATTATGGATTAAGATAAAATCATTAGTCCTCATACTACCTTGCTTCTTCTTATCAAACAAGACATGAACACCCCACTTGGAAACACTACGACAAATGAACCTTTTATCAAGAAGCTCTTGGAATTAAGCCTTAAGCTCTCTTAATCTCGCTGGAGCAATACGATACAGAGGGATAGAAATGGGATGAGTGTTAGTTTCCAAGCCAATAAAGATATCTATATCTCTATATGGAGGCATACCAGGTAAATTCGTAGGAAACACTTCCTTAAAATTCAGACACCACAGGAACAGACTCAATAGAGGGAGACTCGACCTCAACATCCCAAATATGAGTCAAATAACCCAAACAATCCTGCCCTACCAGTTTCCTAGCCCGAATGAAGGATATGATCTTAGCTAGCTTAGGCTTGTACACCTCTTCCCACTATAATATTTCCCTATCGGGGATCTCTAGAGTTACCGACTTAGTATTACCATTAAGCCCAATGTAATAGGGGGGACAACCAAGTCATGCCTAAGATTATATCAAGTCAATCATATCCAGCATAACCAAATAAACTCAAATCTGAAAATCCATAAACACCACTAGACAATACTGTATACATGGGTGACTATGACTGACTCTTCAAATGGGGTAGAAACATGGATGAAGGCATCAAGTATATCACAAATCACATAAAATCTCAAGGCAATTGAACTGACACATACGAATAAGTGGAACCCAGATCAAACAAAATAATAGCCATTCGGTCACAAACAATAACAATATTTGTGATCACTGCATCACACACCTTAAACTTGGTCTTGCCCGGAAGGCATAAAACTGAGCCCTGTCATATTGACGGGAAACCTCCTCGCCTAGCTACACTACTCATCTACTTGCATTACCATTTCCCCGGCCTCCACGGCCTCACTGATTTCCTCCTGATATACCCAGGTTCTCCACAGTTTTTACACACCTTATAACATATATTCGATTGCTGAACAGTGAATTACGTTGCGGGGGTTAGTTTGGGTATGACTCAGGGTCCATAATTGTGACTAGGGGAAAACGTGGGAGACAGGGCTGAGATTCTTTCTCACCCTGTCCCACTCTGGTGAAAGAAATCCCACCCTGGCGGCCTCGCCTTGGTGGGACAAAATCCAGCCCCAGCGGCCTGAACGGAAACAGAACACTTGTCAACAATTTTCTGGGGTTCTTTTCTTTTCTAAATTCCCCAAATGTTTCCAGCTATAACACATGCAATATTAGAGTAATTCTTCTAGGACAATCATTGTCTACCCTCCGATCAACCCATCGAAGTACGCACTTTGAAATCCTTCTACATCATTTCAACACTACCACACACATATCCCCAGGATACACCTAGACTCTCACACAATGATCAGTTGGTCGCAACGCATGTCTAGATTTCTCGCTTACGAACCACATCGTAATTTATCTAGACCCTTGCACCTAGTTTCATGATGACTTTCTTTTCACAACAAGTTTCACGACACTCAAGCAGTTACAACTTATAGATAAGATCAAAATTCTTTAATTAGTTCATTACATAGAAGACCGTTACTGATCATCCATGCCTTATATGGCCCCTAAGGCAAGATACCAATTGGAACCTTCTTAGTTCCAATTAACTTTCTTGCGTCCCTTCAGCCGGGACTACGTCATCTAGTTCACCTCATATAGATACCAATTGGAATCGGTAGATACCAATTGGAATCGGTAGATACCAATTAGACTCAACTCATACCACAAGCGACAATAATAACTAGCGTTCCCCACAAAACTGTTAATTTCGATCATAGAATTTGGTCGAACCCAATTCCTAACCGTCTCAATCTTTAATTGATGATAACCAGACCTTAATCAATCTTTACAAAAAACTGATACACCTTGCAATTGGTCAAAAAGGTCATCCATCTGAGGCAATTGATACTTGTTCTGAATGGTGACCCTATTCAACTTTTGGTAATCTATTCACATCCTCTCTTGCTAGTGATAGTGTTACCACTTTTGTTGCTCTAGTTTGGACCATAGAGTGAATGAGGTAAGATACCAATTAGATTCAAGTCATAGCACGAAGGAATAGAAAGAAGTTATTTTTTCCTGAAGTCCTATAGCCTCTCAAAGAAAAGTACGGACGTCTTCGTACCATTCCACTGGACTCTACTAGACTCATTTTGGTACAATGAGATCAACGAACCTAGGTCTCTAATACCACCTTTTTCACGACCCAAACCGTCGTGAGTGACACCCACACTAATCCATTGGTGGGAGAACCAAAACTACAACCCAACTAATCAACTTAACCATAGTAATACACATTTACAGCTACATTAGCAAGTTTAAATAACAATAAAAATGGAGTCCCCATAAACTCCAAGGTTTTAACAAATAACTAACCAAACAAATACGAAAGAACAACCCCTAGAACCTGAAAGCCATTGTACCAAAACTCTACTAACGACAAGTCTAACAACAAGGGTTACAACACCGAAACTAAACAATACCTTAAGCAAATAGTCTGAGTCAGAAAAGAGTGGACTTACACAAGAATTATCCATGGTAGCCCAAAAGAACTGGCTTACCCTTGAATCCGGCATGCTCAATAGTCACCTGAGGTCTATCAATAGCCACCTGAAGATACCATGCACTCAACAAAGAAAGAGTAAGTGCACTATCAGTACACTACCACACTGTACTGGTAGGGTCACAATTTTATCCCAATAACTGAAACACATGCAAGTAACCACAACATTATAAAACAAGCATATACCGAATATAAACAATATTAGTCATCTTTTCAGGATCAATGTAGCATCCCACATTCTCAACAATACCAATTGGTTATCAATTTAGAGCAACATGCAGTCTTCCAATATCAATCATCATTAGATATGAACATAATCATCCCAAGTATATACACATCACAATTCAATGGTCCTCTCAGGAACCCAATTCAATGGTCCTCTCATGGAACCCAAACCCAAACTGTTAGCATATCGGTTCGTGGTACCTGATCCAAGTTAGTGTTCCAGAACGTGGCAGCCGATCTCATGTTCATGCTAAAACGTGGAAACCGATCCATATTTATGCCGAAACGTGGAAAATGATCCCAATTACTGTGTCGGATCATGACACCCGCCCATTCAACAAACCATAATCACAATCACAATGTATATTCTCACAATCATACCACAAGAGGTGATTCATGACATACAATTATTCAATTATCCTTATTTACGATTAGGGTGATCAATAATGCAACATTCGCATACATACATGCATTATAATGAAGCAATTACAAACATATATCACACCAACATGAAATCATAACCATCACCTACCTCGAATCCAAGCTTGAATCCCCTAAGGCACTTGAATCTTCCTTTTTCAGATTCTTTCCACGTGTTCTAGGTCTACAAATAAAAATTTATATGCAAGGATCAACAATCAAAGGTCTAATTATTCTGATTATAACAAACCCAGTAATCCTAGACCAAACCCTTGGTCCCCATACCCAGATAAGGGCTTTTTCCACCATAAATTCCAGATCAAACCCTCCCCAATCGATATTTACCTATTCTATTACGTTTTACAGATCGAAAAATAGATACGGGGAGTGAAAAGCTTAACTTTAGCATCAAGAATGGTCGAAAACGAGTAGGAGTCTCTTGAGATTTGTTCTTTAGCTGTAAAAAGTTGAAAAGTGCATAATAAGGTCATTTAAAGGTGTTTATAAACGACCTAAAGTCATGTCAAACCAACTACATCGGCCCTCATCCCGCTGCAACGACCTCGCCAGGGCGACAAAAACCCATGCCAAGGCGGCTTGCATGAACTACTGAGCTATTTTGAAAATTCCAATACCCCTATTTTACAACACACCTCTAATCAACGACGCTCAGAAAATACCTTTCATGCTAAGGTTGACTCTGGGAGTTCTACTCGCCTGAATCCAATTTCGTAAAGTCATACGGGTTCTTTAATGAGTTTATAACTACTCATGTAATCAAAATCAAAATTAACTCACCTGATTGTTACCAGATTTCCCTACACCTCAAGGACTCCGCTTTCGTCCAAATCTGGACTAGTTTGGGAAAATCCAAATACTACTAAAAAGTTTTCTAGCCCCAATACTTTCCTGTTTGGCTTTTCCTTAACGATGAAATCAGGTCGTTATGTAAATAAAATAGATGAAACTGAAAGACTCTCCAAAATTGACTATCTATGAAGCCTCTACCACATACAAGGATGAGTGTCGGGACAAGACCCGTGACTCCTCAAGATAACTACTACTAACAACTCATAAAACTAGAGTCCTCCGATGATAGGAGGTCTTACTCAAAAGCTGATGAGTAGATGAAGTGATCTCAACAGAATCTTGTTGACGATCCTAAGAACCTATATCTGCATCATTAAAAGATACGGGTCGAATGACATCAGTACATTGAATGTATGAATATATAATATAGTTGAATAAGAAATAACTGAACGAAAGAACTACAATAGATAAAACATAAACTCAACTGAATGTAAAGGATAAAATGAATGAAATAATTTAAAATTTTACAAAACACTTACTCACCTTTGAAACTTAACATATTAAGTGACATAATAAAAATACACTTTTAACTCTATTTGGGAGATTCTCTAACCGATAATCATTACTATGAGCTTCGTGATGATACACCATCTCTCCCACGATGCCAGAACTTTCCTATCCCATGCAGGGGTATTGAACACCTCAGCTAAGTGGATCCACTAAGCTCCACCTGAAGACAATTAGGATTCATCTAAAAAGTATGATCATGTACCCATGTTGGCATACATGGTTTGTGAGGAATGTCAGTTATCTGAACTCATCCCCATAACGGTACTCAATACTACTCCCAATAATTTATACTCATGCTCATTGTTTAAAAACATACCTTTCCTCTGGTTTGAGATAATTTCTCAAACTATCCTCTTAAAATTGGTAACTGCTCATGAGTATCTTTGAACTCATAACTTATTTAGAAATCAAAGTTTCTCTTTTATAAATGTAAAAATTGATATCTTTGGGTTCCCTTATACTCTTACTCAATTCATACTTGAAAACTCTTTCTCAAAAATATGTAAAAAATCATATTGTGATATGATAATTGATGACTCCGGAAGTCATACTCATAAACATTGAAGGGATATCTAGATACCATACTGCTTAAACAATAATGGCATACTCGATTGTCATACTAATCATGTTTTAGAAACTCTTTCTCAAAACTCATCTTTACTTCCTCAAAAGTCAATTGAAAACTCAAGTGTTGGCTTTAAAAAGTTTCTCAATATTTATAACTCAATTCATAGGGTTCATGCTGAATTATAGACGTGAACAATCTTAATGATCTCAATAACAATATAGAAACTCAATACTCAGAACTCCAGGACTCAAGAACTCAAGAATTCAGAACTCAAAGATACCTCTCATCTCAAGAATACTCAATTCATAGGGTTCATGTTGAAATATAGACATGAACAAATCTATTCAATAATTTTAATGCATAACATATAGGAATTCAATAATTAAGAATAGAATTACAAACGGAATTAGGAACTCAAGAACTCAAACTCAACTTATCTCAAGAATACTCGAAACTAGGGATAGAATCATAGATTACCCTTTTACTAATTTAAAAGTAGATGTAGGGAGTGAGGACGAATTGGTCTAACACTGTGATAGTCTTACATACCTGAAAGCAAGGTTCTTGAAGAATCTTGAATAAGAACTTGAAGAGTCTTGAATAAGAACAAATCTATTCAAGCATCTTAATGGACAAGAATTATGATTTTCATTAGTGATTCATAATTGTATGGAGGAATTTGAGTTGGAAAGAATGAGATTCTTGGAGAAAGACTTACCCTTAAGAAGAATCTTGAAAAACATTGAAAGAATCTTGAATGGAGTCTTCTACTTTGATTTTTCTTTAGGGTTTTGCCTTAGGGTTTGAGAGAGAAAAGAATGGGGGATTATGAGATGAAAATATGATTGTTTTGGGCCTTTAATTAGTCAAGAAATTTGTTTAGGGTTTTCTTAGAGATAAAAAGACAAAAATGACTCTTTTTAATGTTTTCGTGTCGGCTAATTCGTCACTGCACTATGTTAGGTTACTAAAATAGTCATAACCTTTTACTTAAAACTCAAATTGTTGCAAAATTGGTGGCGTTGGAAAGAAGATTCAAATAAATTTAATTTGATAAGTTATGGGCCATATAACTCTTTATATTCTAAGAGATATTTTCGTTTGAAGTTGACCAAAAGAGAATTTTACATCAAAACTTAATCCGTAAGGAAACTTTCAAATTAAGTTTGTGCTAGGAGTTTCTAGTGATCTTAATTGATATCCGAAATCATTCCCACACTAAAGAATTTACCTTTACTCATATGGGCAAATTAAGAATAATCTAATACGACCTTACATGTAAATGAAGAATAGTTTAGGTCTTAACTTAAATAAAATTAGGTGTTACAATATCTCCCTCTTGGGATCATTCGTCCTCGAATGACGGCTGGACTGAGAATGTCAATGAAAGGACTTACTCTTACTATCTTTCGTGACTTCTGATTTTTTCTACTAATATTATCATACCCCGAAACTACCCCGTAGATGTAACACGTAACACGGGACCTAGGATCATGAGTGACCCTAAGCTAACCCTGAGTCTGACAAATATCAAGCATACTGAAAAAATGACTTAGTAAAACATGTACTACGTGGAAACTTAAATAGAGGATACCTGAAATGGGAGAAAACCCACTAGTCTGAATGTATAAGATATAATAATAAGAGTTTGGTGATGAATGAAGCAACACTTAACAACTCGAGCTGAATCTACTACTATGCCTGAAAAGTCTCTAACTGAGTTGAGTTGCTAGGACATGTCCCAATTAACTTTCGCAAAACTGAAAACGGAAAGTAAAGACTGAAATAAAATGTATGTATATTGTCCTATAAGTATGAGGACTCACCATTGAGGCTACTGAAGTCGAACTGGAATCGAAGTAAGTGTGAAAAGGATGTTGAGTGCCTAAACCTACATCATGAAATGATGTAATGCAAAATATGTGTTAGTACTTGGAATTTACTGAGCATGCATGATATAGATATTCTAAGCTGAACAAAATATATAATTTGAACAATGTGTAACTGAGCAATGATATATTATGAACAAGGATATAGATATGTACTGAAGTATAACTGAAAGATAAACTGAATGTATTGACCAAGTACTAATCATGGAGATAACATGCTAAACTGTATGCTGAAGTAAATGTGGAAAAACCTAGTCAATCCACTAAGAGTCTGACTGTGGGAGCTACTATTACCCGACATAAACCACGTGAGCTAAACGTGGAGGTCGATGAATACGCCCCATCAAGAGGACCCAATATACTTTTCTAAGGGTATAGAGGCATGATTGTGGCGTGACCACTAATACTGATGCCATACATAGGGGACTTATAATCGTACACAGGCACGCAATTCTGGGACTAAGAGGGTACGCTGAACACTAGTCCAACTCGGTGCTAAGTCTAGTCCCTACTGAATACTTATGAAGCTTAAATACTTTGAATATTGAATAGCTCAAAATACTGGCATGCTAACTGAGAATGCAACAATTATAAACTGAGAATGTGACATTTGAAATATGTAGTATGATTTTCTGTTTAACTGACCTAGCAAGTATAATTCATGAACTAAAAGAATTTACACAAATTAGGGTTCTGAGTTTTATACAATAAATTGTGCAAAGTTTCCAAGAAAACATAATATTTCAACTAACGATTCTACAGAGAAAAAATCACTATGAATCTAAAAATATTCGTAAACCCTAGGTCTAAGAAAGTTATAAAGAATTAAGGAACTAACTGAATTCTAGGGACCTAGTGGATGGACGGAACTCACTAGTGAAATTCCACATACCTGGTAACGAAATCTACGGTTAAATCTTTTGGATTTCAGGACAAAACTTGGAAGAACACTCTTGCTTGTTCTTGGGAGAAGCAGTCAACATTTCCTCTTCTCTTTGCTCTAAGTTGGATGACTTTTTTAGAGAATGAGGGTTTAGGGTATTATTTGACTAGATTATTAGGTTTAGTATGAGTAAATCGACATAGTTTAGGCATCAAACGACGTAATTTTAGTGACCAATTCATAGGGGAAAAGACCAATGCTGCCTTGACTTAAATGCTGCCGAACTAACTTCAAGAGGGGCTTCACGGGCCGTCATGATCGTGATGGCCCGTCTAGCAGCTCGTGAAGATGCCCTGCCCGATTGGGCTTCACTAAAATGGGAATAAATTTTTACTCGTAGCTTGGAAATTGGCAAACTTGGTGAGGTTCAAAAGAGAACTTAAAGATCTTTAATTTGATGGGTCATGAGCCACATAATTAATTTTGTACTATGAGATATGACCGTTTGAAATTGACCCTAAACTTTTAGTCTAACAAGTCTCCATCACGGATGACTTTACCGTCTGTGTGGAGCTACATGGACCATTGAGACGTCTATGATGCTTAATTAGTGACTTTGGGGGTGAAACCTCACTTAAAAACTGATGAATTTACTTCAAGACAGGCTTTACGGGCTATCATAAGAACCACGACCCATCAAGTCAGTCGTGAAGACGCTCTGCCTGATAAGGCTTTAGTAAAATGAACATAGATTTTTACTTCGAGCTCAAAATTAGGAAAACTTGATGGCATTGGAAAGAGGAGTAAAATACCTTTAATTTTATAGGTCATGGGACACCAAAATCATTTTGTCATTAAAATATGATCATTTGAAGTTGACCCAATCCTCAAAATCTATAAAGCCTTTTTCACTAGCCACTTCACGACTTGTATGAAGCCCCACGGACTGTCTTGTGGTCCGTGGTACTTCAAAGTAGACATGGTGGTTTTGTGTCCCCCTTAAGGGCCACTTCACGGCCCATGTGGAGCTCCACAGACCGTTTAGTGGTTCCTGGTCTTTTATTTTTTGCTGGGTGCACAACCACGAGAAGGGTGATGGGTCGTGGTCCTCTTCACGGCCTGCGGACTCCCTCCGTAGTTTTCCCTTCTCTTTTATTCAATGTAAGTTCTAATTTTTGTGTTGTTACAATATCTACCCATTGGGGTTATTCATCCGCGAATGGAGTCTAAACAAGCTGAGTTTGGAGGAAAGAGCTGAAATGTGTACCAACTGAATACTAGAAACTGATATCTAACTGAACTGAGTTTCATGAACATGCAAATATGCTAAAATGTAAGGATAATTGAGGAAACAAAATACAGATACTGAATTACACAATGGTAAACTGAGAGACTGAAGGGAAACTATTACCTCAAGCTGAAACGGAATCGGAAGGAAAGTGGTGAGGATACTTGGCCATCATGGCTGCTTCATCTTCCCATGTAGCTCCCTCTACGGACTGACTCCTCCACAAAACCTTTACTGAAGCGACTTCCTTATTTCTCAACCTACGAACTTGACGGTCAAAAATATCAACTGACACCTTTTCATAAGTGAGACTATCTTTCACAGCCACACTCTCTACTGTTACTATCAATGCCGGATCACCTACACACATTTTCTATAAGGAAATGTGAAAGATTGGATTAAACGCTGCTAGTTCTGTTGGCAACTCTAACTCATAAGCCACATTACCAACCATTTTAAGGATTCTGTAAGGACTTATATACTTGGGACTGAGCTCCCTTTCTTGCCAAATCTCATCACCCCTTTCATGGGTGACACTTTTCAGATAACCCAATCATTGATTTCAAACTCTAAGTCCATTCTCCTCACATCTGCATAGGACTTCTAACGGCTCTGAGCTGTTATTAGTCTATCTCTGATAGGTTTAACTTTATCCATAGCCTTATGAACCGAATCTGGCCCAATCAAGGCTGCTTCACCTACTTCGAACCAACTAACCAGAGACCTGCATATATGCCCATATAGTGCCTCATAAGGGGCCATCTGAATACTAGAATAGAAGTTGTTATTATAGGCAAACTCAATGAGATTTAGGTGATTATCCCAACTACCCTTGAAATCGATTACACGAACTCTCAACATGTCCTCTAAGGCCTGAATGTTACGCTCTGCTTGACCATCTGTATGTGGATGAAATGCTCTACTAAGTTTTACCTGAGTACTAAGACCTTTATGAAATGACTTCCAAAAATGGGATGTAAATCGAGTGTCTCTATTTGAGATGATACATGGGGGAACCCCATGCAATTTGACTATCTCATTGATGTAGAGTTTGTCGTTGTCTTCCACCGAATCTGTAGTATTGACAGCCAAGAAGTGAGCTGACTTAGTAACTCTGTCTACTATCACCCAAATGGAGTCATGTTGTCTGCGAGTATGAGGTAAACCCATAATGAAGTCCATGTTTATCACTTCCCACTTCCACGTGGGAATGCTAATCTCTTAAGTCACACCTTCTAGTCTCTGATGTTCTACTTTAACTTGCTGACAGTTAGGACACTTAGCCACAAAATCTGCAATGTCCTTCTTTATGTTGTTCCACCAATAGACTTTCTATAGATCACAGTACATCTAAGTGGCACCCAAATAAATAAATATCTAGAATTATGGGCTTCCGTAAGGATGTGCTGCCTCAACTCATCCACATCTGGAACAAAAAAGTGACCATGGTAACGAAGTACACCATATCCCTTTTGGGAGAAAAACTCAACTTATTGCTGATGAACTGCACCTTTCAATTGAAGTAATATAAAATCGCTATCCGGTTTTTCCTTAACCTCCGCTACAAATGAAGATTCCGATCCATTCTGAACTATCATACCATCATTTGACTTGTCCGTAAGGCAAACATCTAAGCGAGAAAGCATGTGAACATCTTTGGCTAACTCTTTCTTTTTTTCCTCAACATGTGCTACACTACCCATGGATAGTCTGCTGAGGGCGTCAACTTCTAAATTGGCCTTACCCGAATAGAACACATTGATGTCTGACGAAGATTCAACATTTTTTGGGTGAACACATATTGGAGGCTCTTATGATCAGTGAACACATCAACATAAACACCATGCAAGTAATGTCTCCAAATATTTAGGGCAAACACTATGGTTGGAAGCTCGAGGTCATGAGTCGAGTAGTTCTTCTCATGGACCTTAAGCTGCCTAGAAGCATAAGCTATGACCTTACTTTGCTTCATCAATACACAACCTACGACGAACCTAGATGCATCAGAATAAATCAAATATCCATCTGAACCCTCTCGTAGAGTCAAGACTGGAGTTGTAGTCAGGCTGGTCTTCAGTTCTAAGAAGCTTTTCTCACACTCATCTAACCACTCAAACTTGACCCTTTTTCTAAGTTAAATTGTTCAATTGTAAAGCTATAGATGAAAATCCTTCAACAAGCCTCATGTAACAACCGGCTAAACCCAAGAAACTTCTGATATCAGTCGAATAGGTGGGTCTGGGCCAGTGTTGTACTACCTCAATTTTCTGAGAATCCACTTGAATCCCTTCGATGGATACCATATGACCAAGGAAAGCGACTGACTGTAACAAGAATTCACATTTTTTGAACTTAGTGAATAGTTGGCGATCTTTGAGGGTATGCATAACAACTCTGAGATGAGTTGCATGCTCTTCCTCAATTCGAGAATAAATGAGGATATCATCAATAAAGATGATGAAGAACAAGTTCAAATACTGTATGAACACCCTGTTCATTAAATCCATGAAAGCTAGAGGAGCATTTGTTAGTCCAAAAGAAATAACTACAAATTCACAGTGACCATACAGAGTCCTAAAGGCTGTCTACGGGATGTCACTATCTCTGACTCTGAGCTGATGATAGTCAGATCTAATGTCTATCTTAGAAAAACAACTAGCGCCTGAAGTTGGTCGAACAAGTCATTAATCCTAGGGATATGATATATTTTCTTGATTGTGACTTTTTTCAACTGCCGATAGTGAATGCACATTCTGAAAGAACTGTTTTTCTTTATCACAAACAATACTGGAGCACCCCATGGAGAGGTACTAGGTTTGATAAAGACCTTATTTAGAAGGTCTTCTAACTGTTCTTTGAATTCCTTAAGCTCAGCTGGAGCAGTTCTGTAAGGAGAAATTGAAATAGGCTGGTATCTAGAAGGAGATCTATTCCAAAGTTGATTTCTCTTTCGGGGGAACTCTGGGAAGATCTTCTGGGAACACTTCTAGAGACTCATTTACTACGGGGACAAACTCAAGAGTTGGGGTTTCAGATTTTGAATCGTTAACAAGAACAAGATGATATATATACACTTTGGAAATCATTTTACTAGCCTTAAGGTAAGAGATAAATTGTGTCACGACCCGGGATCACCCCCTAGTCGTAACCGGCGTACTCGACCTCGAAGAGGTCTAATACAAGCCTCTTAGCATTCATTCATCGCATAGACACTAAAACCATAAGGAATTAAAAACTTTCTTTACCAAGAAAACATTTCATAAAAAAAAAAACAATTAGCAAGCGGAAGACTTTCTAGACTTTATACATGATGTCTCAAAACCATCTAATACTTTAGAGTACAAAATTCGGGACCAATCCCATACACAACTTAAACAATACTAAAAAGACATAAAAGAACATATGGGGTATTGTCCTCGAATATATGAGGACTCACCAAGTCTTCATCTTCAACACTTAGAAACCTATCAAATAGCCATGACATGTCACCATCTCCAAATACCTACACTTTAGTCAAAAAGGGAAAGAAAGGGGTTAGCACAATTAAGTACTAAGTATGGAAGCCATGCAAAAACATGCCAAAAAGGACATTTTCAAGGAAGTAAATGCTTTCATATCATTTGATAAAACCTTTCCTTTACAAGTATAAGAGACATAATACAAGTCAACATTAACATATAAGACCATAGCCAACCATACATATACTCAACATATGTCCATATACAACCCATGCTTAACTTTAAAAGAACACATGTCATTTCATTACCATAGGACCTCTACCTAATATAATCTTAAGACACACTTGAGTGAGACAAGAAGTGACCGCCCATACAACCTCTTCAAGCACACTTAAGTGTTCCCCAAGATTACCTTAGATAAGGACATTTCCTTTACAACATAACATCAATAGACCAACATTCTTTAAGAAACCATTTTGGAGACATTCAAGCACATAAGGGGACTTTCACATAATAGTCGTTAGACTTAGGGAACTCACTTTAGTATCTTCAAAGCCTACTCGTGCCATGTGTAGATAGCATCCCATACTACTACCTACACGTTGTAGAACCTATCCAATAACTAGAGTGCACATCCCACATGATGGGAATAGGCATAACCGACATAGACCATACTAGCTAGGTATGGAATCCGGAGTCTATCCTACTCCGTGGAGGTTGTTCTACTTGCCAAAGGTAGAACTAGTAAGCAACCCATGTAGGCACATGGTTTAGGGGATGTCCAAGGAAGTTCATTGTGCCTAATCTCATACTCAACTAGGCCACCTTCCTAACCACATCCACTCGGTGCTAGCCTTGTTTCCCATAGAGTATTCAATCACATATGTACTTAGAGAAGGTTCCTTTTCTAGTTCAACCAACTCATAGTACCTCTTCCCAAGAAAGGCCCCATTTCTTAGTCATGGCCAATCAAGGTTCATAAGGATAGCTCATTAAATCCCCCTGGAAGGGTGCCTTAGGCCTACCGATTTTTCATTAAGGGTGCCTTAAGCCTGCCGGTCCAAGGTTCATCATTTCACACATGAGAAGGGCTACCACCATTAGGTCTACCGATTTCATGGTTTTACATTTACTTAGGAAAGCTAGACTTATGAAAGGGCACCATTTCTTAGTTTTGCCGATTCAAGTCTTGGCCTAGAATTCCTCTTTTAGCATTTATAGAAAGGGCACCATTTCTTAGTTCTGCCCATTTCACACATTCATGCATTCAAGACTTTAAGTAACAAGGAGGGACACTTTAGTCTACCAACCAAGTCACAACATTTTCATTTAAGGATACTTCATAATCCAACATCATTTCATATATACATCATGAGAAATCATACTTTAACTCACAATGCTATCCACTTTACATAGGATCATCACAAGATCACATAAAACTCATTCACATCATACCTTCACATATAGCTTCACATAAAACTCATTCACATCATACCTTCACATATAGCTTCACATAAAACTCATTCACATCATACCTTCACATATAGCTTCACATAAAACTCATTCACATCATACCTTCACATATAGCTTCACATAAAACTCATTCACATCATACCTTCACATATAGCTTCACATAAAACTCATTCACATCATACCTTCACATATAGCTTCACATAAAACTCATTCACATCATACCTTCACATATAGCTTCACATAAAACTCATTCACATCATACCTTCACATATAGCTTCACATAAAACTCATTCACATCATACCTTCACATATAGCTTCACATAAAACTCATTCACATCATACCTTCACATATAGCTTCACATAAAACTCATTCACATCATACCTTCACATATAGCTTCACATAAAACTCATTCACATCATACCTTCACATATAGCTTCACATAAAACTCATTCACATCATACCTTCACATATAGCTTCACATAAAACTTTACATATAGCTTCATATAGGACTTTACATATAGCCTCATATGTGTATAATAATACAACAATATAATAACATTCACATAATGCCCTTCATGGCCTCAATTCACAATAATACAACAAATAACCACCTCCACCAAAGGTGGATCAAACCAACCAATAACAATTATATTAATACTAAGAGATCAAGCCATCTTACCACCCTTTTCAAAGGCCATAAGCCACAATACTCAATTCCATGCCAATTATACAATATTTATCAAGTTTGATCAACTTACCCTCTTTCCATGGCTATCTTCATCATCCTCATATTCCAACAATTAACAATACAATAACAATGATAATAACAACATTCAACTATACAAGCTAAGCTAAGCATAAGCCAATAATCAACATGAAGACCAATTCACAATTTTGTCCATTCAAGGCTAACATCCCACATCCTTCAATTCACTAACAATTCTTAACAATTCCACATAGATAAATACATATATGAACAGTCCACAACAATCTACACAATAATCGTCCATCAATTACACAAAATCAATACACCCACTTTAGGCCAACTTTAGAGAATTTGAGAAGACATGGGTTCATGGGAATTTATTTCTAAAAAAACCATTAATAATCATTAATAACCATATAAATCATCATTTAAAACCTTTTTATGCAAGAACCCATGCTAGAATCGAAATAGGTTTTTGTGTGTATTTGAAAAACCTTAAAAACCTTTTGATTGGGTTCCTTGAAAAAAAGAATAATCAAGGATAAGGATTCCCATACCTCTAAGTTGAAAACCCACGAAAATTGAAGAAGAAGCACTCAAAATCTTCAATCCTAGCTCCAACTCCTCTTCTTCCTCTCTTCTTTCTCTCTTCTTCTCTTCTTCACTCAAGAACCCTAACTCTTACTCTTTTAAAATGGAACAAAAATGATCCACAATCAGCCTGACACACCAAAATAACCTCAAAAGAAATGGTTTGTGAAAAGACCAAAATGCCCTTAAATTTCCGGACGGACTCCCTGCCAACTGCCCAACTTTCAAAGGGCATAACTCGCTCATACGAACTCGGAATCGAGCAAACTCGGTGGCGTTGGAAAGATCGTTCCAAGGGCTTTCCAAAAATAACTGGAACTACTCCGGGATCATCCTGAGCTAGGATTTATGACTGCTCAAAGTTGGCCAAAAACTCACTGATTTTCACACTTGGCCGAATTTCCAGATTCTGAATTTTTTTCCAAAAATGACTACTTCCAATTTCAAGCTTCTTCATATTCATTTTAAATTATCGAATGTTACAAATTGACTCATAGGCACTGAGCTACTACCCTTCTACTCTAAGATTGGCCTGTTTTGAAACTAAAATCGAACGATCATAGTTCTACAATCGACTGAGGCATAACAAGAATGTAACCAATCCATGCCTAGTAGGCTATCCAAATCTACAATTTCTAACTTTACAAGGTTTGCTGAGGGGACTTTCTTGAAACTATGATGGGGCAATTTCTGTAAACCCGTCTAGTTATAACTGGGTCACCAACTGGAGTAGAGACTGAGAAGGGTTCTAAGAGAGTTTCTAGTCTGACACTGAAGTTTACTTCTATATATGGAGTTACAAATGAAAGTGTAGGCCCTGGATCTAGCAACTCACAAACATCAGAATAGAATACTTGTAATCCTCTCACTACTTGTACCAAGTGTAGGCCATTCCCTTTAGCTAATAGGAGGGTAAATCTTCACTCTCGACTGGGGTGACACCCATAATGTCTTTTACCTTCTAGATGTCGTTGAGAAACTCTTGTGGATCCTATTCATACTTAGACCCATGAAACTCTTGAGGGTTCATCTGAGCGAAGTCCCAGATTCTTACTGCAGTAGTGTAAGTCTACGGTGGAGCTGGCACCACAGTTTGTTGATTGACCTAGGCGGTCATGTCCTGATCAAGCACTTGGAATGCAGCCTTGAACTTGGCATGCGTGAATTGCTCATTCAATGGGTCAGTTGGAGCTGCTGGCTGATTTCTGGTGTTAGCTCTTCTGGGAGACCTTTTCCGAAATGCAAAATATAGAAGTTAGAAGGATATTAAATAGATTTCATACTCTATAGCGCGAGTTGTGAAAGAAAGAAGGGACGTTTTTCTTAGAAAACTTAGTAGACTCCATGTCGTCATGCTTCACACTTATGAAAGAGACTCTACTTAGTGTGTCTTTCAGACAACCTAAGAATCTTGAACCTATTGCTCTAATGCCAAGTTTGTCATCCCTCAAGGCTACCCCCTAGATGTAACACGAGACTTAGGATCACGAGTGACCATAAGCTAACCCTAAATTTTAAATATATCAAGCATACCAAAAAAATGACTAAGTAAAACATGTACCATGTGGAAGCTAAAATAGTGGATATCTGAAATGGGGAAAACCTGTAGTCTAAATGGGTAAGATTTAATAGTAAGAGTTTAGTGATAACTGAAGCAACACTTAACAACTCGAGCTGAATCTACTACTATGCTTGTAAAGCCTCTAACAGAATTGAGTTGCTCGGACATGCCTCCAGTTAACTTTAACAAAACTGAAATAAAAACTATGTCTATTGTCCTCGAAGTATAAGGACTCAACAATAGAGTTGTTGAAGTTGAACTAGGAATTAAACAAAGCATGATCCAGATGTTGAGTGTCTAAGCCTACATCATAAAACCATGTAGCGCATAATATGTGTCAGTTCTTAGAATGTACTGTACTAAACAAATATATAAGTTGAGCAATGCGTAACTCATCAATGATATATTGTGAACAAGGATATAAATAAGTACTGAAGTATAACTGAATGCAATGGCCAAGTACTAATCATGGAGATAGCATTTTGAGCTATATGCTGAAGTAAATGCTGAAAACTTGGTCAATGTACTCATACTTTGATTATGGGAGCTACTATTAACTTACATAAACCACATGAGCTAAACGCGGAGTTAGATGTATACACCCCATCGAGAGGATCCAATATACATTGCCAGGGGTATAGAGGCATGATTGTTGCATGATCACTAATACTAATGCCCAACACATGGGGTTTTAATCCTATGCGGGCACGTAGTTCTAAGACTATGATGGTACGCTGAACACTAGTCCAACTCGGTGCTAAGTCTACTCCCAACTGAATACATATGAAGCTAAACTGAATAATGAATAGCTTTAAATGCTGATATTGTAAGTGAGAATGCAACATTTATATATTGAAAATATGACACTCGAAATCTGAATTATGATTTTCTATTTTACTGACCTAGCAAGTATAATTCATAAGCTAAGAGAAGTTACACAAACTAGAGTTTTGAGTTTTATACAATGAATTATGCAAAGCTTCCAAGAAAATAGACTATTGACTAAGGATTCTATAGAGCAAACAATCACCATGAATCTCCAAGGATTTTTAAACCCTAGTTCTAAAAAAGTTATGAAGAATCAAGGAACTGACTGAATTTTAGTGGATAAAAGAAACACACTAGTGAAATGCCTAATACCTGGTGACGAAATCTACGAAGAATCCTTTGGATTTAGGGGTTGAACTTCAAGGAACACTCCTTCTTGTTCTTGGGAGAAAAGGTCGACTTTTCCTCTTCTTTTCGCTCTAAGTTAGGTGCTTTTTTTGGAGAATGATGATTTTGGGTATTATATGAGTAGATTATTTGGCTTAGACTGGGTAAAATGACATAGTTTAGGCATCAAACAACATAGTTTAAGTGCTCAATGCATAAGGTAAAAGTCCAATCTTACCCTGACTTAAATGTTGCTGAACTGACTTCAAGAGGGGCTTCACAGGCCGTTGCGATCATGATAGCCCGTCTAGCAGCTCGTGACGATGCCCTGCCGGATAGGGCTACACTAAAATAGGCATAAATTATTACTCATAGCTTGGAATTAGGCAAACTCGGTGTTGTTGGAAAACAAATTCAAAGATTATTAATTTGGTGGGTTATAAACCACTTAATACATTTTGTACTAAAAATATGACTGTTTGAAGTTGACCCTAATTTTAAGTCTGACAAGTCTCCTGCACAGACGACTTTATGGTCCGTGTGGAGCTCCATGGACCATATAGACATATGTGGTGCTTAACCAGTGACTTTGGGGTGAAACCTCACTTTAAAACTAACGAATTGATTTCAAAAAAGGTTTTACGGGTCGTCATGAGCACCACCGCCCATCTAGTGGATAGTGTAGATGCTCTACCCGTTAAGCTTCACTAAAACAAGCATACATTTTTACTCTAGGATAGAAATTAGGTAAACTTGGTGGTGTTAGAAATAGGACTCAAATACCTTTAATTACATAGTTCGTGGGCCACCTAAATCATTTTGTACTGAAAGATATGATCATTTGAAGTTGACCCAAACCTCAAAGTCTGTCAAGCCTCTTTCATGAGCCACTTCGCGGCTCGTGTGAAGCTCCACGGGTCATCAGGTGGTTCGTGGTACTTCATAGTAGCCATGGTGGTTCTTTGTCCCCCTCACGAGCCATTTCACATCCCGTGTGCATCTCTATGGACCGTTTAGTGGTCCATGGTCTTTCACCTTTTGCTGGGTGCACAACCACGAGAAGGGTGACGGGTCGTAGTCCTCTTCACAGCCCATGGTCCCCCTCCGTGGTTTTCCCTTCTCTCTTGTTTAATCTTAGTTCTGATTTTTGAGTTGTTACAAATATAGGTAGACCTGATTCATACTAAAAAATTTGGAACTCTCTATAGCACATAAGTTTTGAATGATATGTGTTTGAACATAGTCATGCTCTATCTAAAGGTATTTGATATAAGGCATGGATATCTCGGCACGAAGTAAGAATATGAATATTATTCCTTGAGGTATATGACAGATAACTTTTAAGCATAGAAATGATTCTCAACTATGCTCTCATTTTCGATAACTACGCTTTATTAGCTGCATCTCAAAGCTCCCACTAGAGTATATGCCTACTTTTACAAATGTCTAAGTCATTTTGCTTCCTAAGCCTAATATCTAATTCACAAGGTGCTAAATAAGAGATGGTTATACTTATCTAAACCACAAGATTTAGGCTCTATAACTCTATATGTAATCGACCAAGAATACTTCTCCATATAACTACATCAACCAACCTTGAGCCTATATCAAGAAACACCTAATGCATCATTCATTTGTCCATATTTTAACAACACCACATTCAAGCTTAGAACCCTAACCACTCATTGGGTTCCTACTAACCAACTTTCTAAGAATTTCTCATTCTCTCATTATCTCTACCAACTCAAATTTAACCTATTACTATCCGAAACTAACTAAATACTCCCACCTAACTATTACTCATAGAAACACTTCATTCACCCTTCCTCCACTTTTATAACCTTAGATGGAATAAGCACACTACCGCTACCAACATAAGAAACATCAAGCTTCTCCTTCTATCATCACTCAACTACTCTCATCCCTATCTCTCTCTAGGTAAAAAGGATCACTGAAAGGGCTTTAGGGCGAAAAAACATAATCATGATTCATTCGAGATGTCTGAGAGAAGAATATGTATAACATAACATTATGTTGCTAGCCATTGATTGTAAATCATCAATTTGTGAGACTTAATATACTGTGAGACATGAATTCTTATATGAATAGGTTGATATGATGAGGATGATATCCATAACTTTATAAATTAAGCTTGAGATTAATGGGCTAAAGTCTTTGCCCCTCATTCTAGAAACTAAGCATCGATGTGCATCTATTTGAAGTGTATGATCATAGGTCATGAACATAATACTGATATAAGAACATCATCATGATGTTGTAATGACCGAACTTTGAGGAATACACTTGATTATGAATGAATTGATGTACCCCCTTAACTATTTTGAAGACTTAACTATCTCATTCTCAACACTTGACTTGATTCCTCATCTGATCATCACCCCCTTAGGTTTGAAGGATACTTTAAAGCTATGGATCTATTCCATCTTTTCTAAACAAGTCTTTATTCAATTTACTCTAATACTCGGAAAATGCTAGTCTCATGTCTATAGAGCTTTCCATGTTCAAATACCGAGATTCCTTCTAGGGCTTCTTTCTAAGATGCTTCTCTTAACCTTTACTCATTTTCTTAATGTTCTACTTAATGTGTTTGTTAATAATCTAGCTTGTCCTTCTTAGCCTACTAATACTGTCCTTCTATGTTCATATCTAGTTAACTGGAGGAAACTTGAACTATATTAAAAAGGCCCATCATTGACTATATATGATCTCTCTGACCAAACTTTTAAGGGTAATACATCAGCCTACTCCACATTGACACTCAATAATTCTACCTAGTCAATACATGGAAACAATAACTTAATTAGAACCTTATCTAACTTCATACGATCTCAGCTACACCTCGTAATATTTTTGTTAATCTAGAGACTTAGTCATACCTCATTTCTCTTATCAAAAAGTTAGAATCTCCTTGTACCACTCATATTCATTATAACTAACCTCTTAACTACTCACCTACTATGGGTCAAGTCTACCAAATCAGATTTCAAAACTAACATCATCACCCTCATGTAGTCATTCTCTTAATCACGACAGTCATCTCAAATTCAAGCTTAGTATCTATTACTAAACACAATTATCAATATTATTGCTCGCTTACTATACTAACCTACAACTACTAGATAATTGAAGAAACACTTGACCACTAAGACATCATGCAAAGTAGTCAACATTTATCTCCTAGTCTTCATACTTACAATTTACTGTCACATTCCATTTTCATAACTCAAGTACTACTTACCCCTTTGCTATACATCACTGCCAAGTTAGATTTGTAACCCTCTAAATATTATGGGCTCTCCCTCAAATCATAAGCCTAGCTTAGATCTATTACCTCATGAATGCTCTTCTCTTCTGTTCAACACCTACACTTAGACTTCGCTAACACGAAGGCACACCATCATAAAATCTTTTCTAGTTAAAGTATACTCTAACTCATCTTAACTGGCAACTACTCCTCTGCCTCATATCCCAAACTCTATACAAAATTTTTATTCCTTAGTCTACTCATAAAGCAAAACTAATCATTAATAACTTTCTAGGTGCCTGACTGTAATAACATAATTTGCCTTATCACTATCTCTCATTCCTAGATTACTGAACATTTGCATGCATTGTTCTAACTCTGGGGCCTTTAACTACTACTGTTTATATCATCATTACTCATACTATCTTTTCGGGTGAAAATATAACCTAAACTCTAAAACACACTTTCTCATAAGGGTCTCAACTGAAGCAAGATTAAGAGAAGAGAGTTTGAGAGTACATCTCACTTTTAGCTCAAATACATGATTCATATGAATAAAAGTGCATTCTTTCGAATCTCAACACTTAAGCTCACTCATGGGCTTCTCTTATGCCCCTCTACAGTCTCATGACTTTTTGAAGACTTTTGATGAGAGTAACTCATTTATAAGGATCCAGGTATTGCTTTTCAACTACGTTAAGTATAAGGTGTAATCGAATAGATTTGAGAAATGTACGAGTATGAATAAGTTCCTTATGACATAGTTCTATTGTACGATTTAGAGTATGAAAGAAGGGATACTTTTCTTAAATGTTTGTAGTCCCTAATTTATAGAAATGGGGCCCTTACAACCATAAATATAATTTTACCGACACAACTTCATAGACACCCTAGGACACTTCAAAGTAGATGTAGGTCGTGAGTACGAACTAGTCAAACACTATGATAATGTTACATATCTTAAAAAATTAAGGTCTTGAATAATCTTGGAAAAGAACTTGAATAGAGGCCTTGAAACTCTAGCTTGATGGGGAAGAATGAAGAAAACCTTTCTTGAGATTCTTGAATTAGTTTCTTGAAATCTATATGGCCAAGAATAATGATTTTCATTAGTGATTCATAATTGAATGGTCAAATTTATGTTTAAAGAATGAAATTTTTGGAGAAGGACTTACCTTGAAGAAGAATCTTGAAAAAGATTGAAAGAATCTTTAATGGAAGTCTTCTACTTTGATTTTTCCTTAGGGTTTGTCTTCGGGTTTGAGAGAGAAGCAAATGAAAGATTAAAAGATGAAAATCTAATTGATTTGATCCTTCAATTAGTCAAAACAATCGTTCAGGGTTTTCATAGAGGTAAAAAGAAAAAAATGACCCTTTTTAATGTTTTCCCATCGGCTAATTCGTTACTGCATTGTATCAGGATACTAAAATGGTCATAACATTTTACATGTAATTCTGATTATTGTGAAATTGGTGGCATTGGAAAGAAGATTCAAATACTTATAATATAATAGGTTACAGGCCCAGTAACTATTTATATTCTAAGAGATATGGTCATTTGAAGTTGACCCAAGTAGAATCTTACATCAAAACTTCATCGGTAATGAAACTTTCAACTCAACTTTGTGCTAGGGGATTCTAGTAACCTTAATTCATATCCAAATTTGCTCCCACACTAAAGTATTGATCTTTACACTTATGAGAAATTTAAGAATCACCGGGTACGATCTTACATGTAAATAAAGAATAGTTCGGGCTTTAGATTACAAATTTTTCGTGGAGTTACAATTATTTTTATACTTTATATTTTCTGCATTTTTTGTAGGGATTGTGGTTTATATGTAGCTATATTTGTGGAGTTTCTGAGCAGCCAAATTGTTATACCATCTAATAGTTTTCGTTCATACTATCTACGCAAAAGGAAGGATCAGTAGAATGATAGACTAATAGCTAGTATGTAAGTTATTTATTTTGCTAATACTAATTTTATTTAATTTATGATTTTTGTATATTATCCATGTAAATTTGCATACATATGTCATCAGGGGGTGAAGGCAATAGATCTCGCGAGCATCTTAGAGTTAGCCAACCTAATAAGAGTAAAAAGAAGAAGTCTGTGAGACCCATTGATCGTGAGAATATTCCACAATTTCTTTCTTCTATGCCGGAGCTCATTACTCATGATAAACATTTTTTGAGTGTTCTGTTTAATATGGTGGATCCTTAGGCATATTATCCTAATTACCGTCAACTAGTCGGTGCTTCCTCTACTTCACAGACATTGCCTCCATGACATTACGAGGACCTACCTTTAGAAGCTATTTGTCGATCATGATCCTTATCGATAGGTAGGTCATCGGCTGGTACTCCATCTCCCTCTCCATCTCCCATATGTATATTTCCTCAGCTATCTGCCATGAGGATTAGAGATTCCAGTAGTGAGCAGTCAAATATTGTGGACAATACACCTCTATTGACTCAACATTATGTACATCCCGGTTTATCACCTTCCTCTACACCTAGTGCTACACCAGATAAGACGTCTGCTCTAGCATCGGGACAAAGGGACGGGATTGGGAGAGTCATGATTGTGCCGGATGGGTCATCGTAAGTTTGTTTTATCATTTATTTGTTACATTATTTTACTTATTGGAGAATATTTAATATATTCATGAAATAACTTGTTTATTATGTGTTTTGGAGGTGGCATCCGGCAAAGGATGCTGCCCGAGCTCTAAAAGACTATGAGAAGACTTTTTACACAGGCTTATCACTCCCAGAGTGATATCCCAAACAGTATATGCCATGCTATGTTTAATGAGTTTAAGGTAAATAATATTTTAATTAAGTTTAATAATTTTAGCATACTGTAATTACTTTTTTTTAAATATCTAACAATATTCATCCTTTTCAGACCATGTGTACTTGGGAACTGAGGTTTAATATGGTCATGGTGACCACACTTGAGTGGAGGGTAACCGCGAGACTGTCTAGCTGGCTAAAGAAAGTGCGGGATACTGATTAGTGTCAGAGTTGGATGTTGCCTCATGTTTTTGATGAATTGCGCCAATATTGGTACACAAATAAGTTCAAGGTGATGTCTGAACAAGCCAAAAAGGCTAGATGCTGTCTTAAGAGTGGCTCATTGCACACTGGAGGTGCAAAGAGAATTTGCACAATTACAAGAGAGATGGTAAGTTCTAATTCAAACTTTTTCATAATTAATTAATTCGTTATAATATAAAGTTCATTTTTTATTTATGGGAAAAATAAATAGGGCACACTCCCCTTGCACCAGAGGTTTTCAAGAAGACTCATGTGAAGAGGAAAGAAAATGAGTCAGATCCTGATGTATGAGTGGAGGAAAGGGCCTAACGAACTATTATAAGTTATTTATTTAATATGAATAATGAATATCAATAGTGAATATATATATANGAAAGCCCGGGATACTAATCAGTGTCCGAGTTGGATGTTGCCTAATGTGTTTGATGAATTGCGCCAATATTGGAACACATATAAGTTCAAGGCGATGTTCGAACAAGCCAAAAAGGCTAGAGGTAGTCTTAAGGGTGGCTCATTGCACACTGGCTATATATATAGTTCGGTCCAAATGACACCTGAACTGTCAACTCAAATTTGGATAGAAAAAGTGGTAGGGGGCACACAAGGGTAGAGTCTATGGTCGAGGCTCTCTAAATAATGTACGATGACTCATGTCGGGCTTAGAGGATATTGGATCATCACGTCAAGCCGAGACACTTGTTGGTGTACAAATTGTTGCTATGTCGGCACAAATAGCAAAAATGACAGAAGCACTGCAAGAGTTGGAGCGAAGAAGAGTAGCTGAACAAGAAAACATGTGTGTGTTCATCAAATCAAAGAACAAGTGTTGAACCTCTCTCGTTAACCTACATCTACATCATCCCCTGCCAAGGCCATTAACGGCGATAGTGAATAGGAGGATGATTATATAGATCTGACTCCTTGATTATCTTCTATTTCTTTAGTTTATGAACTTGTTTTAAATTTTGAAACAAATTCTGAATGACTTTATAAGTTTTTTAATTGTGATTTAGATATTTTTTGAAGATTAATTTAAGTTTTTTGTTTTATATCTTTTGTGGGATGTTTAAAATGTATTTTGTTTGATTGGGATGATTTAATTTGAATTGAATTTGCAGGTGGGCAGTAGAAACTGCCAATTTTTGTTGTAAAAAATGTGTAGAAAAAGCGACGGACAGTGTCCTTTATTCCGTCGCTTTTCTGGAATCTTAAGATTTTAATTTTTAGAAAAGAGATGAACGTCATCTCATTGTCCGTCGCTTTTCTAGATTTAAAAAATATTATAAAATTAAAAATAAGCGACAGACTACTTCACTTTTTGGAAATTTAAAAAGATTGAAAGCGACGTAGCCCGTCGCTTTTTTGCGACGTTGACTGTCACTTTTTAAAAAAGAGCCGAGCCAAAAAAACGTCACAGTCCATCATTTTTAGACAAAATTTAAGCAGTGGGAGTTACAAAACTTAAGGAATGGGAGAATCAAACTAACATGTTTTCTGAGGCATTTTGTTCCTAAGTTGCTCGATTCAGGTGCGGGTGTCCGATATGGGTGCGGATTTAAAGGTTGGATCCTGCATGATCAAATTTTTAAGATTCGGGGATATAGATCCATGAATAAATAAGAGTGTGTGGATTTACCTAAAAATAATTAGAATATCTGAAACTCGAGTTATGAAACCTAATTTATGAGATATTATGTGGAGAACTTGTAGGAGAATTCTAGATGGAGATCAAAGGAAAAAGAGTAACCGAGAAATTTCTATATAAAAGATATTTCATTTACTTCAATTCACCTTAGCTTTTGTATTGATTACATAAATCATTAAAATTGTCCGGTGTTTTCCCATAATTTTTTGTCAAAATATGCAAAATCATTTGACCGAATCGGACATGAATTCCACACCTACACCCACACCCATATTGTATCGACACAGGTGCAACACCAAAAGGGAAGTCTTGGAGCAATTTAGCTTTGATCTAGCTTGAAAACATATTTCTAGGTTTTCTTTGGAAGCAGTACACCTGATGGTGAGAGTGTTTTCATATCTTACAAGCAAAATTGGATTATATTTTTTGATTTTTTGAAGAAAAGAATTTATTATTTTGGAGGGTAACTAGTTTACTTTTTGGTATAATTCTTATGGAAGACATCACCATCTATATATATATATTCCTTGAGATTGTTGCTATTACTTTTACTGATAGCACAATGTTGTGTTCCTTAGTTTGTTCTATTCAACCAAGTGTAGAATGAAATGATAAAAAAGAATGCAAATGTGGAGACTTAACATTGCAAATAACCTAGAAACCTTCAAGGTATTCTGCTTATACAACCAAAGTTGTACTAGCAGACCTCAAAAGCATCCATAAAGGTGTTAAAGTTCTCAGGTCTTAAGCTAAATAATACATGAAAACATTTCTTGAAGAAATAAGACAAATTGAACATCTAAACTAGCTCAATCTTTGGAAAGGCATATGCGACTTGAAAACATTCCTTAATGACATCCTTGAGTGAGTAAAAACTTGGAGTGTAGCTAGTTGCTCCAGTGCCACCGTACACTTTCACCTTCTTAAACTTATTTTCTTTTGGGTTGTAAGAAAGAAGTTGTGTGCCAAAATATCTTTGCATCAAGATTTCTCCATCTTTCCAAAGTAACATTGGTATAAATTTATCACCACATATATTTGCTTGAATACTATCCTTCAAAATGCGTTATTTAGTCGAACATTTAACTATTCCATATTCTTTCATCCACCATATTCAATATACTAATTATGCCTATCATCAGACAAACACAAACAATTCCCCAACTCCCCTAGCGTTAAGCCCAACAATAGGGTTTGCAAACCACACGGAGTTGACAAGGACTGCACCTATTTAGTAAAACTGTTAAATGAGTATATGTTGTCATTATTTTTTGCAACCCATCCAATGAATAACACCATTGATGTTAACCTTGCTAAATAATCCACATAGAGGTTCTAGAGCATTGCCCACATTTTTCCATTTCTCATTCCATTTTTCATTACTCCTAGAGTATAAACCTCCAATTCAGATACTTTTGGACTTCCAAAAGACTTTCTAACTACTGATCTCAATACTTTAAACTGATCGGAGGTTTTACTAAAGAACTGATGACCCTGACCATCTTGATTGGTACCCACACTAACCCTCCGGTGGGAGAACCATTACTACAACCCAATCTAACAACATCAACAAAAATACTAAGGCATTTAAGTTATGGAAGCAAGTTAAATGCTAAGGAAAAGAATAGGGAGTTCCCATAAACTCCAAAACAATAGTCTAACAACTAAACAAATGCGGAAATATACCTAGAACCTGAAAGTCAATGTACCAAAACCTCTAAAGTTCTACCATAAGTCTAAACAAGAAGGGATACAAACTCAACCTAAACATAAGACTAACTAAAGCATTAGGCTAAGTCCGAAATGTGGACCTAGACATAAGAGAACTCATGGAAGTTCAGAAAAACTGGCTCACCCTTGAATTCGAACGACGATCACTGATCTTCTAAGCGAGGTCTGTCAATAGCCGCCTGAAGATCCCCTGTACTCAACAAACAAAGAGCAAGTGTAGTATCAGTACACAACGACAGTGTACTGGTAGGATCACACAACTATCCCAATAAGTGCAACATCCATAAGTCAATACAATATAATAATAACACACATATACCAAATGTATACAATATCATCAACATTCAAGAACGAAGGAGCATTTCACAATTCTCAATTATAGAGTTATGTCAAGTCAATGGTCCTCTCATGGAACCCAAACTGTTAGCATACCGGAACGTGGTACCCGATGTAATGATTATATTAGAATGTGGCAACCGATCCCATAGTTATAGCGGAATGTGGCAACCGATCCATGTTAGTGTGTCGAAACGCAACACCCGATCCATTCAACAAGCAACAATCACAATCACCAGTATATTTTCATAATCATACAATAAAGAGATGATTCATGGCATTCATCATTGATTTATCTCATTTATAACTAGTGTGATCAACAATGCAACATTCACATACAAACATATATTATAATGAAGCAAGAACAAACATATATCACACAACATGAAATCCCCTAAGAAACATGATTCTTCCCTTTATGGATTCGTTTCGCTCGTTCTTGGTCTACAAAAAATCATAATAACATGGGGATCAATAAAAAAAATAATTAATTACCCAGATTACCAACAATCCTATCAACCCTAGATCAAACCCATGATTCTCATACCTAGATTAGGGCTTTTTCCACCATAATTTCCAGATCAAAATCCTCCCACATCGAAAATTACACATTAGATTATGTTCTACGGATCAAAAAATGGATTTGGGGAGTGAAAATCTTAGCTATAGCCTCAAGAATGGTGGAAAGTTGTCAAGAAAAGCCCTAGATTCATTCCTTAGCTCTCAAGTTCGAAAATCGCAAAATAAAATGATTTTGGGGTTTATTTCCGACTGCAAGTCGCGACTGTCCCGCCACAGCGGTACTTACCCTGCTACAGCGCCCCCGCCCTGGTGGGAATAATCTCACCTTAGTGGCTTGCATGAAACCAGTGAGTCGATTTAAGAATTCCAAACTCACATTTCACAACACACCTTCATCCCATGATACTCAGAAAGTACCCATTTATGCTAAGATCAATTTCGAGAGTTCTACTCTCCTGAATTCAATTTCGTAAAGTCGTATGTGTTCCTTAACGTCTTAGATTTCCTAATTGTTACCAAATTTCCCTAAACTTTACTTACTCCAATTTCATCCAAATTTGGACTAGGTTGTGAAATCCCTAGATACTACGAAAAGGTTTTTCGGCCTAATGTTTTTCCACGTTGGCTTTTAAATAACGATGGGAACAGGTCATTACAATAATACTAGTGTACCCATCATTCGTCCCCAAGTGACAAACTTAGGAAAAATAGGCTAAAGAAAGAATGGAGTAGTACCTGAATCGACGAACAACTAGGGATACTTATCTCGCATGTCCTTTTCAGTTTCCCAAGTAGCTTCCTCAACTGGACGATGCTTCCATTGAACTTTCACAGACTTAATCTCCTTGGTCCTCAACTTACGCACATCATGATCAAGAATGACAATTAGTTCCTCCTTATATTGGAGGTCTTTCTCTAACACAATTGAGTCCCATTTAATGATGTAATCCCCGTCACCATGATATCTCTTCAAAATACCAGATAAAGCCAATCTACAAGCCACTGGCCCTACACATTCATGAACCTCAAAGGGAACAATGTATCGCGGACTTAGCTTGCCCTTCTTGCCAAATCTCATCACCCTTTTCATGGATGATACCTTAAAAAGAACATTCTCACCGGTCTGAAATGCCATGTCTTACCTTATGGTCTGCATACTTTTTCTATTTACTCTGTGCTGCTAAAATCTTAGCTTGAATACCTCTCACCTTATCTTGAGCATCCATCACTAAATCAACCCCCAAATGTGTCACATCTCTAGCCTCGAACCATCCTATAGGAGATCTACATCCCCTCTCATTAAGTGCCTCAAACGGTGACATATTTGTGCTGGAGTGGTAACTATTGTTATAGGAGAACTCACAGAAATGTAAGAACTTATCCCAATGCCCTCCAAAATAAATCACACAAACCGTCAACATGTCTTCTAACACTTGAATAGTCCTCTCTGACTGCCCATCCGTCTGACGATGGAAGGCTGTACTAAAAGTGAGTTGTGTGCCCAATTCATCATGCAATTTCCCTCCAAATATGGATGTGAATTGGGTACCACGGTCTGAGATGATAGAGAGGGGCACCCCATGCCACTCACTGTCTCTTTCACATAAACTTTGGCCAATTGTTCAGCATTATAATCTATTCTTACTGAAATAAAATGGGCTGACTTAATCAATTTGTCAACCACTACCCAAATAGAATCAAATTTCCCCAAAGTCTTGGGAAGACAAAACACGAAATCGATGGCTATCCTTTCCCACTTCCATTTTGGAATTGGCTTTCTCTGAAGTAAACCTGCAGGCCTTTGATGCTCATATTTTACTTATTGGCAATTTTGACACTTAGCCACAAACTCCGCTATGTTTCTTTTCATTCCTGGCCACCAATAAATTCCCTTCAATTCTCATTACATATTGGTCACACTCGGATGAATAGAATATCGTGAACCATGGGTTTCTATCAACAATTTCTAAATTAAGTCATTAACTCGAGGAACACAAATTCTTCCTTTAAAAGTGAGCACTCCTTTCGCAGCAAGAGTGGACTCTTGTGCCTTACCAATCACAGCCTTCTTCTTAAGTTCAGTCAAATTTTCATCCTCAAATTGTTTGGCCTTGATCTTCTCAATGAACGTGGCCCTTACTTCAATGCTAGTTGGCACCCCACCACTTTCTAAGATGCCAAACTGCATGAACTTCAACTCTAAGGTTTGAATTTCCTTAGCCAAATGGCGCATTGGTTACACTCAAGCAAGCCAAACTACCCATACTCAACACTTTTCGACTCAAAGCGGTTGCCACCACATTAGCCTTGCTTGGATGGTATTGAATAGTGACATCATCATCCTTAAGTAACTCTATCCACCTTTTTTGTATCAAATTCAGATCCTCTTGAGTGAACACATGCAGCAAACTATGAGGATTGGTAAGCACCTCACACTTCACACCATACATATAATGTCGCCAGATCTTAAGAGCAAACACTACCGTTGCCAACTCAAAACCATGTGTTGGGTAATTCCTCTCATGCACCTTTAATTGACGCGATGCATAAGCTATAACATTCTTAGCGTGCATCAACATAGCACCGAAACAAGAATGTGAAGCGTCACAATAAATAATAAAATCTTTACCTTCAACCGGTAATGCTATAATAGGTGCGGTGGTCAAGAGAGTCTTGAGCTTTTGGAAGCTCGCCTCACATTTTTCAGTCCATTTAAAGGGTATCTCTTTTTTTTTGTCAAATTTGTCAACTGAGTGGCAATAGAAGCAAAGTTTTTCACAAATCGAAGATAGTTGCTAGCGATCCCCACAAAACTCCTAACTTCATTAACAGAGCTAGAGCAAACCCAATTCTTAACCACTTCAATCTTTTGGGGATCTACCGTTACCCTTTCTTTTAAAACTACATGCCGTCAAAATGTAGCCAAATTCAGCCAAAATTCACACTTAGAGAATTAGCATACAACCTTTGTTTCCCAAGAACACCCAGAACAATACGAAGATTGACGGCATGCTCTTCCTCATTCTTCAAATAAACCAAAATGTCATCAATAAAGACTATAACAAATGAATCAAGAAATGGTTTGAACACCCCATTCATCAAATTCATGAAAGCTATAGAAGCATTAGTCAACCCACAGGACATTACTAGAAATTCGTACTGCCCATAACGGGTTCTAAACGCCATCTTGGGCATATCCTCATGCCTAATCTTTAACAGACCGTAGCTAGACGTTAGATAAATCTGAGAGAAAATTGATGCACCTTACAATTGATGAAAAAGATGATCTATTCAAGGCTATAGGTACTTGTTCCAACGGTGACCCTATTCAATTGCCGATAATCTATACACATCCTTATACTACCATCATTTTCCTTAAAATAAAACTGGAGCTCCCCACGGGGAAGCCCTAGGATGAATAAATCATTTATCAAGAAGTTCTTGGATTTGAGCCTTAAGCTCTCATAATTCTGCTGGAGCCATGTGATATGGAAGGATAGAAATGGGGTGGGTACCAGGTTCCAAATCATTGCAGAAATCTAGATCTCCATCCGGAGGCATACCATGCAAATCAATAGGAAACACTTCTCTAAATGCTTACACCACAGGAATATACTTAATAGATGGAGACTCAATCTCAACATCCCTAATATGAGCCAAAGAAGGCAAACAACCCTGCCCCACCAGTTTACTAGCCCGAATGGAGGATATGATCTTAGCTTTCTTATGTCACGACCTAAGGCTAGCCCCTAGATGCAACACGGCGTACAAGACTCCAAAAAGTCTCATACAAGCCTCATAGCATGTCATTGCATAAGATAATAGAAATAGTACGTAATTAAAACTCATTTAAATCCACACAATCAAAAAACTCCATTTAAAACATTTGAAACAACGAAAGTCTATTGTCTCAGATGGCCATCTAACGATATCTTGAAACAAAATAGGGTCATGACCCTTTTACAATAGAAGTCTAACAAATGTCTATTACATAAAAGAAAACGAAACATCAAAAGTACTTGTCCTCGATCTATGAGGACATACCACTTTAGTCTTAGGAAGAATCTCAATCCATGTCCTTGAACTCGAGAAAAACCAACTCACTTTCCGAAACCTACACTTGTAGTAAACATGAAGAAATATGGGTTAACAAAATTAAGTACTAAGTATGATAGCCCTACAAAAACCATGCTTAAAAAGGATATTTTATTTGAAAGCCATGCTTTTATGCCAATTTGAGAAAACTTCATGAACTTAAGTAAAAGAAGCGTAAGATACAAACATAACCAACATACAAGTCATTTCTTTAGAAAGAACATGATTAACCATATAAGACATTTCATTACATTAAGTTGTCACCTCAAGAAACCCCAAACTATACTACGTGCAATGTGTGAATAGAGTCCCATACCACTATCCACACTAAGTACCACATCAAGGCCACCAAAATTGAAGTTACCATTCATTCTTTCCACCTTCATACAATACTCACTTATAAGAGACATAAACATTTCGTAAGTCATGACAAGGAAGTAACTCATAAGACATTCCAAGTGAAGCATGCATCATTATATTTAAGAATATAAGTCAAACATTCTTCACGAGCTCTCTTTTGAGCATAATCATTCATTAACATTAAGAGGTTAGAAAATCACACCATAGCCTCTCAAAGCCTACTCGTGCAATGTATGGATATCATCTCATACTACTACCCACACTTTGTAGAACCTCTCAAGTAACTAAGGTACGTATCTCACATGATGGGAATAAATGTTTAACCGACATAGATTGTGAGAGATTGACATGGAATCCGGTGTCATAAAGCCCCACACCGTAAAGAGGTGGTCTTACTAGCCTAAGGTAGGACCGGTACATGTTAACTTAGGTGGATCCACTAGCTAGACCTATGTGGGCACATAGTTATGGGATAAGGAAGATGATCATTGAAACCCAACCTAAATATTGGGAGAGTCTCCATCTAACCAAATTCACTCGGTGCTTAGCCTACATTCCTATAGAGTAGTTCATTACTTTAACATTATTACACATGAGAGGGTGCCATTAGCCTACCGACCAAAAGTACATTCATGAACACATGAAAGGGTACCTTAAGCCTACCGATTCAAGGTACATTAGTTAACATATGAAAGGGTGCCATAAGCCTACCGGTTCAAGGTTCGTCATTAAACTTCATGGAAGGGTGCCATAAGCCTATCTATCCCAAAGATCATTTACATTATATATGGAAAGGATCTATAAGCCTACCGATCCCAAGGTTCATTATTCACATGTATGGAAGGGTTCCATTAGCCTACCGATCCAAGATTCAACAATCAACTATACTTTCATTCATTCAAGAAGATGATGCATGAGCCTACCAATTCAAAATACATCATCACATTACTTTCATTTATTCAAGAAAAGTAGGAATAATCCTACCAATTCAAGATACATCATCACATTACTTTCATTTATACAAGAAAATGATGCATAAGCCTACCAATTCAAGATATACATTACATAGAAGAAAACCTTTCACATTCTATCATAATCATTCATGAGTGTTAATGGAGAACATGTTTTCAACAATAAAACAATTACATTCTAAACATAATAATAATACTATCATTGAATTCACCTGTATATCGTTCATATCATAATCATACATAGATCCTTCATGAACTTGTCTTCCAATGAAATGAATCAATATCAACCCATAAATCTATGATACTACAATATATAAGGAAATTCACATGATTCAATACATAATTCAGTATAAACATAAAAAATTCAACATACTTTCATGATCAATCAGTTACTAATCACAAATCATAACTTAGGATTTTGGGGAAAAACATGGGTTCATAGAAGAAATCATCTTAATTCACCATTAATTCATCATTCTAATCATAATTCATCTTATAAAAGCTTATGAAATCATTTTGGAATTTAACCCATGCACAGATTGAAAACTAGGGTTTTGGGGGGGACTTGAAATCACCTTCGAAACTGGCTCCTTGAAAGAAACTAAGTTAAGGATGAAGACTACCATACCTTTTGTGGAAGAACTCCACAAAAATCACTTCAGAAAGTTGAAAACTTGAGCTTGAGAACTTGAATCCTTCACTTCCAATGGAGGTTTCTAGAGAGAGAACTTTTGGAGGGGAGAGGAGGTTTTTAATTTGTGTTTTGAAATAATGAGTTGAAAATAGAGATTAATACTTTAAAATCCCATAAAATACATTAATAAATCAATATTAACCATCCATTAACTCAACTAACTAAAAGAGGAATTTACCATGTTGCCCCCACAGTGGTGACCTATCACCCCTTACCTACGGACCGTAGGTGGGGTGATGCCCCATCCTGCAGGTCTGTGGTTTGGGTTTGAGGGTCACCAAATGGGGCCTTGACCTACGGAGGCAATCCACAGAGTGTGGATGGATCTATGGGGCGTAGGTCCCCATCTGTAGGTCATCCCAAAATTACAACTTTTTGGTTTCTTGGGGTCTTGTGGGTTAGGCTTTAGGGTCCTCCTCAATGACCCCTTGTTTGGTCATTGGGGAATTGTACCTTGAAGTTTAACCCCTCAACCATAGCCTGGGACATCATTTCTTAACATGAAACCCCATAACATTCTCTCAAACAAACTTGTTAGGCTCTAGTTTCACCTATTCGTTTTACTGGTCGTTACATTATCCCCCACTTGGGAATATTCGTCCTTGAATGACACTTTAAACACTTTAAGGGATGAACGACTCAAGACTAGCAGCCCATAAATGCCTGCAACATTATAGAAAATGCACAAAACTAGGAGGAAACACCAACTCCTTCTCAAACTTACTCCATGCAACTCAAGAAAGTAGGAACTACATCTACAAACTCATTATGCATAAAAACTTCAACATTTCTCATTTCAATGGAGGAATTACCTTCTCCTACTCAAATCATGCTCAACATAACACCATTAGGCACATTATGCAATTACTCTCAAAAGCACATTTAGGCATGTTCACCAATTCACCTCATTAAGCATATAGACAACTCATACTAAATGCACATTAACATGAGGAACATAATTCATAAAAACTTATTTTCTCATTTAAACAAGAATTCATCTAGAACATGAATATCATAAGGAGACCATGGAAACAGAATATCACACATGACTCCAATACATGAAACAAGCTACAAGGAACTCTTGGTCTCAAGCATGAATAAGAATAGAATGAAAGAGATAAGGATATTGAAACTCTCAACAAACTTACTATTCAACATACTATCTCCCCCTTGGGAGCAAGCCCATACTAAGGCTAACATGAAAACAACATAGGGACCTTAACAAGACATTCACAACTATAAGGAACTACCACATACCGGTTCCTTAATCCGGATGAGCTCGTTTGTCCTTGTTAGCTTGAAGCATATAGAAACGGTTTCTCTTTGGAGCATTCGGATCCGGGTCATTAAGAGAATCTTGTTTGGCCTCTCTTTCTTTGGCCGCAAGAGTAGGGAAATCGTTCACTTTGTGATCATTCTTACGACAACCATAGCACCCATTAGTACCGGCTAGGCATTTCCCATAGTGCCTCTTCCCACAAGTGGTGCATGCAGGTTTAGAAAATTGAGGTCCACCGCCTTTCTCTTTGTTAAACTTAGAAGTGTTTGAAGAATTTTGGTTTGGATCTCTCCTCTTGAACCTTAGTTGACCTTGCTCATTGTACCTAGACCTCTTCAACTCCTTATTCTTCCTCTTAAGGTTGGACTCCTCAATAGATTGAGCATACACCGTAAGCCTAGAAATGTTCATGTCACGATGGAGCATCGCCGTACGACACTCTTCCTCAACTAGGTCGGATACGCCCGTAACAAATCTACTCATCTCATCTCTAGGGTTAGACACCAAAGATAGGGCATACTTATATAATTGGGTGAATTTCAAGAAGTACTCTTGCACACTCATGCTACCTTGCTTAAGGTTGATAAACTCCTCCCTCTTAACCTCTCTCTTTTCACGGGGGAAAAACCTACCAAGGAACTCTTTCTTAAACTCTTCCCAATCAATAGGACTCGCTCCTACTGGCCTACTGCTTTTCCATTGAGTAAACCAAACTTGGGCATCATCCTTCAATTGGTAAGAGGCTAGTTCCGGTTTTTCCCTAGAATTCATCCCCATAGCATTGACTATCTTACACAACTCATCCAAAAACTCTTGGTGATTCTCTCCCACCATGGAACCTAGAAATACCGGAGGGTTCATCCTCACGAAGTCCCTCAACCTAGAAGCCATAGTACTCACATTGGGGGTTTACATAAGCCTCAACACCCTTAGTAGCTTAAGCCGTCATGGCTTGGGTTTGAGTAGGTACGACTTGAGCCATCATAAAAAGACCCGACCTAACTTCTTCATTGGTCATGGTCTGGTCCTCAACCAGAACTTCATTTCCTTGAGGAACTTGGTCACCTTGAGTACCTTAGGGAGGAAACCTATCATGCAGAATCTCCTCTTCCACCCTTCTTGTGGTTTCCCTTCTTGTATTCATATCCTATAAACAAAAGAGAAGTGTTAGGAAAAAGACATTTATAGAGCTAAATTCTATGGCACGACTTCAAGAGTAATGAAAGAAGTGTAGCTTCCTAACGTCCTATAGCCTCTCGTTCATAAATGTATCGCGACTCACACCCATAAACAATACTTTACTATATGTGGCTTGTGAGACATCAACCCTAAAAACCATTCCCAAAACCTTGTTCTCTGATACCATATTTGTCACGACTCAAGGCTAGCCTCTAGATGTGACACCACGTACAAGACTCCGAAAAGTCTCATACAAGCCTCATATCATATCCTTGCATAAGATTATAGAAATATTAAAAAATTAAAACTCATTTAAATCCATACAATAGAAAAACTCCGTTTAAAACATTTGAAACATCGGAAGTCTATTGTCTCACATGGCCATCTAAACAATATCATGAAACAAAATAGAGTCACGACCCTTTTACAAAAAAAGTCTAACAAATGTCTATTACATGAAAGAAAATGAAACATCAAAAGTACTTGTCCTCTATCTATGAGGACATACCACTTTAGTCTTGGAAGAATCTCAATCCAAGTCCTTGAACTCGAGAGAAAGCAACTCACTTGCCGGAACCTACACTTGTAGTAAACATGAAGAAATATGGGTTAGCACAATTAATTACTAAGTATGATAGCCAAGAAAAAACCATGCTTAAAACGGACGTTTTATTTGAAAGTCATGCTTTTATGCTAATTTGAGAAAACTTCATGAACATAAGTAAAAGAGGCATAAGATACAAACATAACCAATATACAAGTCATTTCTTGACATCAGAACATAATCAACCATATAAGACATTTTGTTACATTAAGCTTTCACCTCAAGCAACCCCAAGCTGTACTATGTCCAATGTGTGAATAGCATCTCATAGCACCATCCACACTAAGTACAATATCAAGGCAACCAAAAGTGAACTTTCCATTCATCCTTTCCACCTTCATACAATACTCACTCATAAGAGACATAAACATTACATAATTCATGACTAGTAAGTAACTCATAATACATTCCAAGTAAAGCATGCATCATTAAATTTAAGCATATAAGTCAAACATTCTTCATTACCTCCCTTTTGAGAACATTCATTCCGTAACATTAAGAGGTTATAGAATCACACCATAGCCTCTCAAAGAGTACTCGTGCAATGTATGGATAGCATCTGATACTACTACCCACATTATTTAGAACCTCTCAAGTATCTAAGGTATGTATCTAACATGATGGGAATAAGCATTTAACTGACATAGACTATGAGAGCTTGGCATGGAATCCGGTGTCATAAATCCCCACACCATAAATAGGTGGTCTTACTTGCTTAAGGTAGGACCGGTACCTGATAGCTTAGATGGATCTACTAGGTAGACCTATGTGGGCACATAGTTATGGGATAAGGAAGATGATCATTAAAACCCGGCCTAAATATTGGGAGAGTTTCCATCTAACCAAATCAAGTCGGTGCGTAGCCTACATTCCCATAGAGTAGTTCATTACTTTAACATTATTACACATGAAAGGGTGCCACTGGCCTACCGACCAAAAGTACATTCATTAACACATGAAGGTGTGCCTTAATCCTACCAATTCAAGGTACATTAGATAACACATGAAAGGGTGCCATAAGCCTACCGATTCAAGGTACATTTTAGCAAAGCTCATTAACTCCTCTTGAAAGGGTGCCACAAGCCTACCAGTTCAAGGTTCATCATTAACCTTCATTGAAGGGTGCCATAAGCCTACCGATCCCAAAGTTCATTTACCTCATATATATGGAAGGGTGCCAAAAGCCTACCAATCCCAAGGTTCATTAACTTCATTTATGAAAGGGTGCCATAAGCCTACCGATCCCAGGGTTCATTATTCATATGTATGAAAGGGTGTCATTAGCCTACCGATCCAAGATTCAACAATCAACTATACTTTCATTCATTCAAGAAGAGGAAGCATGAGCCTACCAATTCAACATACATCATCACAATACTTTCATTTATATAAGAAAAGGATGCATACACCTACCAATTCAAGATACATCATCACATTACTTTCCTTTATACAACAAAAGGATGCATAAGCCTACCAATTCAAGATATATATTACATACAAGAAAAACAATCACATTCTATAATCATCATTCATGAGTGTTAATTGAGAATATGATTTCAACAATAACACAATTACATTCTAAACATGATCATAATACTATCATTGAATTTACATATATATCCTTCACATCATAATCATACATAGATCCTTCATGAACTTGCCTTCCAAGGCTATGAATCAATATCAACCCATAAATCTAAGATACTACAATAGAAAAGTAAATTAACACGATTCAATACCTAATTCAATATAAATATAAACAATTCAACATACTTTCATGATCAATAAATTCCCAATCACAAATCACAACTTAGGATTTTGGGGGAAAACATGGGTTCATAAAAGAAATCATCTTAATTCACCATTAATTCAACATTCTATTCATAATTCATCACATAAAAGCTTTTGAAATTGTTTTGGAACTGAACCCATGCGTAAATTGAAAACTAAGGTTTTTGGTGGAAATTAGGGACTTGAAATCACCCTGTAAATTAGCTCCTTGAAAGAAACTAAGTCAAGGATGAAGACTACCATACCTTTTATAGAATAAATCCACGAAAATTACTTGAGAAAGTTGAAAACTAGAGCTTGAGATCTTGAATACCTCACCTCCAATGGAAGTTTCTAGAAAGAGAACTTTTGGAGGGGAGGGGAGGTTTTTAATTTGTGTTTTGAAATAATGAGTTGAAAATAGTGTTTAATAATTTAAAATCCCTTAAAATACATTTAATAAACCAATAATAACCGTCCGTTAACTCAACTAACTAAAAAGGGAATTTACCATGTTGCCCCCACTTAGGCCGAAACTTTGACAGCACACAACGGTGACTTACGACCCCTTACCTACGGACTGTAGGTGTGGTGACGCCCTGTCCTGCAAATCTGTGGTTTGTGGGTCCTTGACCTACGGAGGCTATCCACGGGGCGTAGGTCCCCATTGGTAGGTCATCCCAAAATTACAACGTTTTTGTTTCTTGGGGTCTTGGGGGTTAGGATTTAGGTCCTCCTCAAGGACCCCTTGGTTTGTCCTTGGGGAGTCGTAACTTGACGTTTAACCCCTAAACCCCTCAACCATAGCTCGGGACATCATTTCTCAACATGAAATCCTATAACATACTCACAAACAAACTTGTTAGGCTTTAGTTTCACCTATTCATTTTACGGGTCATTACTGCTTAGGCTTGTACACCCTTTCCTACTCTAATTTTTCCCTTCCCAGAATGTCTAGAGTCACATACTTAGTATTACAATTAAGCACAACATAATAGGGGGACAACCAAGTCATGCCTAAGATTATGTCAAAGTCAGTCATATCCAAAATCACTAAATCAGCCCAAGTCTGAAAACCCATAAACAAGATAGGACAACCACGATACACATGGGTGACTATGCCAGACTCTCCAACTGGGAAGAAACATGGACAGGGGCATCAAGTATATCACACATCATATAAAACTATGAGGCAAATCTGATGGACACATAAGAATAAGTGGAACCCAGATTAAATAACAAATTAGCCATCCGGTCACAGACAAGAATAGTACTTGCGGTCACTACGTCAGACGCCTCTGCCTTGCTCTTGCCCGGGAAGGCATAACACTGAGCCCTATCATCGTGACGAGCATCTTCCCTGCCTGGCTGCACTATACGTTTCCCTCTGTTACCATTTCCCCAACCTCCGTGGCCTCACTGATTTCCTCCTCGCCCACTTTGTGGACACCCTCGACCATTATTCCCACTTCTTGCGGGCACCACTGCTCTAGACTGCTGCTGTGCAGAATCCGACATGTGCGGGTCAGGACAATCTCTCCTAATATGCCCAAGTTCTCCACAGTTGTAACAGGTATGATCAAAAGATATCATGCTGCCCGCCGAAGGTGCGGCTCCCTGGCAATCCTTGATCAAATTATGAGGTGAATTTCTCGAGTAATTACCTATAGAGGCGGGCTTAGCGGGCTGAATTGGCTTGGCTGCAAGTGTTGGCCTTCCTGACCCCTTAGAGTAAGAACCTTGAAAGTTACCCGAGTTCTTGGCCCTCTTAGCCAATGCCTTACCCTGACCGTCTCACCTCACACCCTCTACTTTCTTCACAAAGTCTGATACCTCATTGAAGCTTTTCCCTGCAGAGGTCATATGAACATATAATACTTGCAACTCAGAATTTAGTCCCTTAATAAATATACGGATCCTCTCTTCCTCAGTAGTCACTAGTTGAGTAGCATATCTAGATAAGGCATGGAACTTAGCCTCGTAAGCAGCCACATACATACCACCTTGCTCCAAAGCCATGAACTTATCCTTCTTGCGATCTCTCAAAGTCCTAGGCATATACTTCTCTAAAAAGAAGGCATGAAACTGAGTCCAAGTAAGTGGAGGTAAAACTGAAGATCTGCATTCCACATAACCTCTACACCATTACTTTGCCTCACTTTGAAGTTGAAAAGTCACAAACTCTACCCTATGTTGATGGAAAATTACCAACTTATGAAGCCTGTCATAACAATCTAGGATGAATTCATAAGCATCCTTACTCTAAGAACCATGGAACACAAGAGGTTTCAACTTCATGAACTTGGTCAAAATCTCATGTTCATTTACCAGTCATAACAGGACCGAACAAAGGATGAAAGAAAGCATAATTACCTACATTCCCTCCCACCTTGGGGATAGTGATAGCAATATGAGGATTAACGGGAGCTTGTGTTGCTTGAATAGGGGGAAGCACTCTAGGACCAACCAACCCTTTCAGAAACTACAAAATTTGTTGAGCTAACGCTGGGTCCAAAGGAGGAATACCTGTAGTCTCAGCGTGAATCTCTTCCTCTTGTCCAACTTTCTCCTCATTTTCAACCTCTAAGTTCTCCTCTACCTCTTTATGCTGCCCAGGAAGGGCCTCATTTCTGGGAGCATCTCCAACTGTTGCTCCATCCCTAGTAGGTTCTGCCATTCCTCAGCTTCTACCCCTAGCTCTTTCTCTACCACTACATCAACCGCGACATCTTGATATAGATTCCTTAGCTGGAGCATTAATGGGAGCTACGGGGCCTGAAACCATTGAACGTGGTATTAACTATCTGCGAATAGAATAGTGAAGGAGGTTAGATGCCAATTCGAATCACCAGATACCAATTGGACTCAAGTTATAGCACAAAAGGAGACAATAGAAAACAAACACATTTCCTAAAGTCCTACAGACTCTCGAAGAAATGTATAGACATCTCCGTACCATTCCACAATACTCTACTTGACTCATTTGGGTACATTGAGATCAATGAACCTAGTCTCCGATATCAACTTTGTCACGACCTAGACTATCGTGATTGGCACCCACACTAACCCTCCGGTGGGAGAACCATTACTACAATCCAAACTAAAAACATCAACCAAAATACTTGGGCATTTAAGTTATGGAAGAAAGTTAAATGGTAAGGAAAAGCATAGGAAGTTCCCATAAACTCCAAAACAATGGTTTAACAACTAAACAAATGCGTAAATATACCTAGAACCCGAAAGTCAATGTACCAAAACCTCTAAAGTTCTGCAATAAGTCTAAACAAGAAGGGATACAACCCTAACCTGAACATATGACTAACTAAAACATTAGTCTAAGTCCAAACTGTGGTCATAGACAAAAGAGAACTCATGGAAGCCCGGAAGAACTGGCTCACCCTTGAATTCGAACGATGATTACTGATCTTCTAAGCAAGGTCTGTCAATACCCACCTAAAGATCCCTTGTACTCAACAAAGAAAGACCAAGTGCAGTATTATTACCCAACCACAGTGTACTGGTAAGATCACACGGCTATCCCAATAAGTGCAACATACATAAGTCAATACAACATAATAATAACATGCATATACCAAATGTATACAATATCATCAGCATTCAAGAACAACAAAGCATTTCATAATTCTCAATTATCCAGTTATGCCAAGTCAATGCTCCTTTCATGGAACCCAAACCCAAACTATTAGCATACTTGAACATAGTACCCGATCCATTGATTATGCCAAAACGTGGAAACCGATCCCATAATTATGCCAGAACGTGGCAACCGATCCAAATTTATGTGTCGGAATGCAACACTCGATCCATTCAACAAGCGACAATCAGAATCACCAGTATATTCTCATAATCATACAATCAAGTCATGATTACAGGCATTGATCATTCATCTATCTCATTTACAACTAGTGTGATCAACATTGCAACATTCATATACACACATATTATATTGAAGCAAGAATAAACATACATCACACAAGATGAAATCACAACCATCACCAACCTCGAAAAAACTTGAAGATCCTAAGAAACTTGATTCTTCCTTTTTCAGATTCATTCTGCTTGTTCTTGGTCTACAAACAATCATAATAACACGGAAATTAATAAACAATAACTAATTACTCGGATAACCTTCAATATTATCAACCCTAGATAAAACCCATGATCCACATACCCATATTAGGGATTTTCCACCATAATTTCTTGATCAAAACCCTCCCCCATCGATACTTACCTAGTAGATTATGTTCTACTGATCGAAAAATAGATTCGGTGAGTAAAAATCTTACCTTTAGCCTCAAGAATGGTGGAAAGCTGTCAAGAAAAGCCCTGGGTTCGTTCCTTAGCCCTCAAGTTAAAAAATTGTAGAATAAAATGATTTTGGGGTTTATTTTCGACTTTAAGTCGAGACTGTCCCGCCACAGCTGTACTCACCCCGCTACAGCGGCCCAGCCCTGGTGGGAATAAACTCGCCTTAGCAGCTTGCATGGAACCACTTAGTAGATTTAAGAATTCCAAACTCCTATTTAACAACACAACTTCATCCCATGACACTCAGAAAGTACCCGTCACGCCAAGATCAATTTCGGGAGTTCTACTTGCCCAAATTCAATTCCGTAAAGTCGTACGGGTTTCTTAACGTCTTAGCTATACAATTGTAATAAAAATCATAATTAAATCACCCAATTATTACTAGATTTCCCTAGACTTTACTGGCTCCGATTTCATCCAAATCTGCACTAGGTAGGGAAATTCCAAGATACTACAAAAAAGTTCTCCTGCCCAAAAATTTTTCCCATTGGCTTTTCTATAACGACATGAACATGTTGTTACAAAAGCAGAATGCATAAGAAACACTCCGAATTCTTTTCTACCATTNNAATTAAATCACCCAATTGTTACTAGATTTCCCTAGACTTTACTGGCTCCGATTTCATCCAAATCTGGACTAGGTAGGGAAATTCCAAGATACTACAAAAAAGTTCTCCTGCCCAAAATTTTTTCCCGTTGGCTTTTCTATAACGACATGAACATGTTGTTACAAAAGCAGAATGCATAAGAAACACTCCGAATTCTTTTCTACCATTCGGGTAATTTAACCTTGAAATACTCACCTAAAATAGGATTGCTAATGTAAATTATATGGTCTACATCATATCTCCAACCATTCGACCAACATATAAATCTGCTACATGAACTAATTAATGTCATGTTACCCCTAGAAAATTTAGGTGAAGGGAGGTGAAACATTGGGCTCAACACAATAGCTCTGTTTATGGGGTGAGAATCATCTGCTTTGATTTGTACTTGTAACCATATAGATTCATTAATTGAAAGCAAAATTCTGGGAAAATAAGATGGTCTTTTGAGGTGATACATGTTAATAAACAAAGGGTCGGAAGTTGAAATAAGGTACCAAAGTTTACAAACCATCTTATAAAGGAATATGGACTTGATTGTCAATCGTGAAAGAATTTCGATCAGAACCATCGTTGGAAGGTCCATAATCATGGTGACATAAGAGATTTTTCTCCCTTCGCAATCCTCCTTGAAAACCTTAGAGCTTTGGGCATCCATGGCTGTCACTTCCTTTGAACCAAAAGGGGGATAGTTTTTAGGGTTTGGTCTTATGTATTTGCTGGGCACTCATATATTGTGGGCTTCGAAAAATTTAAAATTTATTTCAAGTGAAAAGGACTATATTAACAAAGTTAAATGACTTCTAGAAACTATAAAACAAAGAAAAGTGACTTCAGTAATTCATTATTATAAGTTGAGTGGCTATTTAGATATTAAAAATATTAGTATGTTTTAGACAAAGTTAAATAGTTATAAGTAGTTGCGGTAAATTCCTTCGAAGTTCCCTAATCGTGATAGGAACATCAAAAATCTTGAATTCCATTCTAGTAGCAAATTTTTAGGGTTTTAAGCTGGCTCCTGGATAGCTATATATGGTGTTGGGGAAAATAAAATGGTCGTAAATAAGATTTTCCTTTTCTTAAAACAGAAAAAAAATACATCCCCTTCTTGTACTATCAATAATTACTTACATTTCAAAATGTACTAATAGAAAATTATCATAAGATAAAATTCAAGATCCTTCCAAAAAGGCAATATAATATATCTTGATAATTCAATAAGTTTTATTGAAGGACAAAAACCTTTTTTTTTTCAAACTTGAGATTAATTCCAACCTATTCGTCTATTTGTGGAACTTTTTTAGCTGCATAAAAATTTCATAAATCCAACACAACAACATATTTGGTGTAATCTCACAAAAAAGATAAAAAATATATGACAGAAAAAGAAAGATATTCATTATGTACTTAAACAGAAACAATCTTGATTTCTATGAATGAACAAGCCTCTAATTTATAAGCTCATTTGAGGTTGGCCTGGCTTGTTTTGCTACGGAAAATGACTACCTAAAATCAAGGTGTGACCAAGAATTTTCACTTAATTATTGGTTCAAAATATGAAGAAGCCAAACGAGAATGTTGGCTACACGTACAAAATGGTTTTGCAAAATCATAGAATCAGAATATTAAAAGAGAATGGCTCAAATGTCCTTTTTTTAATGGTAGTGAAATGGGTGAGCCCAACTATTAATATATCAAATATATGAGCATTTTCCCAAATTTGAGAGACTTTTCCCTTTTTTAAAACTAAGCTGAGGGTTGTAAGTGATTTTCAAAATTGTATAATGAAAATGTTGATGATAATAATAATAGTAAGAATAACAATATTAATATGATTAAAAGAAATAAACAAATAAATAATAATAATGATAATAATAATAATAATAATAATAATGAAAATATCGAAGATTAGACAGAAAGTTAAAGAATTTGTAATGGATCACAAAATCAGTGATCAGGTATAAAAGGTTTGTAAAAGATAAAATTTTAAGGATATAATTGTTTTACGAATAGTCACATATATTTTTTAGAAAGACTATTTCAAAGGAAAAACGTTTTTTTTGGCATTCTAAAATATCCAAAAATTTTAGAATTACTATCCAAAGTAATTTAGAAATACCTTTGGGTATCATATGTTGACACCCAATTTTTTGGTCTTTAAGTTGGTGCTGGTGGATAAGATTTTCGATAAGACCATCTTCAACCCATCTTTATTTTACTCTTCATTCTCTATATTTGGAGAGTAAAATAGAAAATGACTTGTCCAGCCCCTCTCCACATTACTCTCTATACTCCATTTGGAGAACTACTAGTCACCTATCTATTTCACTTTTGATTATTTTAATATAATTTTACTATTTTATTTTTAAACAATATAAGCACTTTAAATTTGTAATTTAAAACTATTTTTAATATTATTTATATTATACAAGAGTATTAATTAAGTCTCTAATATTTGCAATTATTTTCTAAGAAATATAATAGGTAAAAACATATTATTGATAAGTATACCACTTTCAACCCGCATCAACAATTTTTCTAATTTGTTATTTTTAAAAGTTTTTTTCACTTTAAAAATGTAATTTAAAATTATAATTATTTTCACTATGAAGAATGCACAAAATTACATTATAATTCAAACATTCGTCGTTTATATTATAGTAATAAATGATTAAACTTCATATTTTAATGAGCGTGAAAATACATGTTGCAAAGTTTAAAATGGAATAAAGGTGTAAATTAGTATACAAAATAATTGGATACAAGATGAATAAATTAATTTAAATAATTTTTACCTACACATAAAAAACAAGAACAAAAATTTATCATTCTGAACTACGTAATGCATTAATAGAGAATTTATGGCTGAAATGTAACAGTCTTGAAAGTTGAATATTTATGTAAAGATTAAAACACTTCTTACGATAATTAAATATTCACAATATAATTGTATTTCATAATAAAATTCACTCTAATTTGAATTGTTCTTCAATATGTATTATATATAATATTTGTCGTGCTTATATTACTTAGAAATTTCAAATAAATAATTTTTAACTTAATGAGGAATTTGAAAAGAATAAAATTTTATATTATATGAAGATTATATAGATTAGATGGTGATTATTTGCAAAAAAAATTGATTTATATTATGAAATATGGAAATAAAAATGAAATGGAAATCATATATAATATACATATATAAAAGAGAACCTTTGGCAACTAGCCTCTTCTTCTCCTCCTCTTCCTCCCCCCTTCTCCTTCCGCTTCTCCTTCTTCCCCTTCCCCTTTCCCTTCTTCTTCTTCTTCCTCCTCCTCTTCCTCCTCTTCCTCTCCTTCCCCTTCCCCCTTCCCCTTCCCCTTCTCCTTCTTCTTCTTCTTTTTCCCCTTCTTCTTCTTCCCCTTCTTCTCCTTCCCATTCTCCTTTCCCTTCTGCTGCCCCTTCCCCTTCCCCTTCTTTTTCCCCTACTTCTTCCCCTTCCCCTTCTCCTTCTTCTTCTTCTTCTTCCTCCTCCTCCTTCTCCTCCTCCTCCTCTCATTCCCCTTCCCCTTCCCATTCCCC
>NC_064282.1:51465010-51478955 GCF_019186545.1 Solanum stenotomum
CTTCTTCTTCTTCTTCTTCTTCTTCTTCTTCTTCTTCTTCATCTTCTTCTTCTTCCCATTTTTCTTCTTCTTCTTCTTCTTCTTCTTCTTCTTCTTCTTCTGTTGCTTCTTCATCTGTTGCTTCTTCATCTTCTTCTTCTTCCCATTTTTCTTCTTCTCCTTCTTCTTCTTCTTCCCATTTTTCTTCTCCTTCTTCTTCTCCTCCCTATCCTCCTCCTCCTCCTTCTTCACCTTCTTCTTCTTCTTCTTCTTCTTCTTCTCCGCCCTCTTCTTCTCCTCCACCTCCTATTCCCCCTTCTCCTCCTCCTCCTCCTCATCCTCCTTCTTCTTCGCCTTCTTTTGCTTCTTCCCCTTCTTCCGCTTCTTCTTCCCCTTCTTCTTCTCCTCCTTCTTCTCCTCCTTCTCCTCCTCCTCCTTTTTCTCCTTCTACTTCTCCTTCTACTTCTCCTCATTCTTCTTGTCCTTCTTCTTTTTCTCCTTCTTCTTCTCCTCCTTCTTCTCCTGCTTCTCCTCATTTTCCTCCTCCTTCTTCTCTTTTCTTTCTTCTTCTCCTTCTACTTCTCCTTCTCCTTCCCCTTCTTCTCCTTCTACTTCTCCTCCTCCTTCTCCGTCTCCTCCTCCTCCTTCTCCTTCTTCTGCGCAAATAAATATTCGGTGTACTTTGCTCTTGTTGAATGGCTTACTACACCATTATATTTATATCAATACATTGGTGAATAGAATCGTTCTATCCTGAGAGTATCTATTCCTTTAAACCTCAGTTACTAGAGGGGAATAATTTCCTTAATGAGACATTATGCCTTTAGTGGGCTCAATTTTTTCCTTTGTGTTTGATTCTATTGTTACAGATCCGTGTATGTGTTTTTACGGTCATTAGTTTATGCTTATGTTATTAATATAGTGCTTTAATATTTCAGAGGAATGTTTTGACTTAAGATAAAATGTTATTGACAATGTAGAGTATGTGTCAAAAATATGAATATTACTGAATAAACATATGTTACCTTAATAAAAGAGTTCAATCCCATGCAAAGCACTGGTAATTTACCTAGTAATATTATAATATTGAGGGAGAAAAGAATATTTATTTTTAGAGAATAAAATAAAGAATTGGGCTGAAATTGATTGTCTGAAAAAATAGCAAGAACTCTATATTTGAATAGTAAAATGTAGCGTAGAGTTGGAGATGCCTTAAGTGGTGTAATTTTTAGATTTTTAGTTATGAAAAAATATTTTATGATAAACTCTAAGGAGCTCCACCAGAATTCGACAAGTCTACCACCCCAAGAAGACTCATTACCACCCAAAACCACGACACTTCAATGCCTACAACTAAAAAGGCCACCACCGCCCAAATAGTGCCAGACCGTTTCCGCTCTAGCTAGATCCACTATTCCACCTACCATTTTCGAACCATGAGAACTCGTTTCTTCTCCAAAAACAACCCCATATTGCGCTTCTCTTTCCATCACTCCTACCATCAACTCAAACCCAAACCATCACAAAACAACATACACCAAACAGTTCTCCAACAAACCAACAACAACAACCAAAAACAACCCACCATCGCGAGCTTCAATCTTTGGTGAACTCTGGTGAACCATCTCCATTCTCCATTTTTTTTTCGGTTAAACCAGACACCAAACCCATCAGAACCACCACCAAGCTCCGCGAGCACAACGATGAATAGAGCAATACTAATCAATCAGCAGCCTAAGTCCTCTGGCAAAAACCAAACTCAAATGACCCCCATTTTTTCCTTCTTCTCTGACCCACGAAACCACCAGATCTAAACCTCACCGGTCCAGCTTCACACACGAGCTCGTGAGTGTTGCTGTATATCCATTTTATTAATAAAATAGAATATTAAGTGCAACTGTTAGTGGGTATAAATTGTGGTAGAAGATGACTATTTGTTCTTGTAAATTATAGGACCATTAGTTCCAATAATTCTCATGGTCATTGGTTTCTTATAACTCATATGACCACTAGTGTCTTGTAACTTATGTAGCATCTATCACATTTATCTACCCACATTGATACCCCTCATTTTGGCCATTTATTGTATGGAAGACTTATTCACCTATAAATAGTGGTGTTTCTTCCTTTGTGAAGTATTCCAAGTAAGAAAAGAAATAATGTAAGAAAGATGAGAAGTTTATATTGAGCATAGTGTACTAATAGAGAGAGTTGAGACAAAGAAAAATATTCTTAATCTTCAACGATGTTCACTAGACAAAAGAGAATATTTATATGATGAAGGAAGATGCTCTTTTATGGAGCTTTGAACTGTTCAACTAATCCGGAGTTGATTGAGTTGTACAACGGTGTTGGGTTGTTGTATCCTCAAGGGGACAAGTCAATATATATATTATTGGATCGGTGTTGATTATGCCTCATTGAGCTTGAATCTCCTTAAAGATAGTGAGATATCTGTGCAGCAGCCTAAAGATTTGTTTATTCATTTTCCTCATTTTATTTTCAACAAAAATATTTTGTATTTGTGTTATATTACACCAACAATTTCAACGAGATTCTTATTACAATTTGAAAAAGTGTAGATATCAAGATAGGGATATCAACATAAGTCTGCTCAAATGTCGCTCTTTTTAAGAAATGTAAAAGAAGAGGTGTACGGTAAAATATTTTTCTACTTGCTCAATTCAAGTGGAGAAAAGGTAAAGAAAATAGAGTTTTTTACCTAGTATTTTCATGAATAAAGTGATACTACTTCTCATGAAAAAATGATATTTAAATTCTTAAAATTGCGGGGCTCATAAAATGAGGAAAAAAGTCATTGTGAAAAAAATGATATTTGCATCTTTGAGAAATGCTCTAAAATGGTATTACAAGTGCATATATTTATTGTGGAATAAATCATATGTTGTTGTTTGACTATAATGAGATGATGTTTGTCTCATGAGAGTTATTAATAAATTATGAAAAAGATGTTGAGAAGCTATATAACATTAAATATTTTAGGTGAGAAAAATTTCATTCTTGGAATGAAAAAGTACCATAAAACATGTGATGAAATTTTCTTTGTGAAGTCAGAAAATGTTGAAAAGTTGTGAAATTCAATCTTATTGGTTGTGTGAGTTTTGCAACTGCTCTTGATTCAATTGTGAAAATGGTGTGACAAAGAAAGGAGTCTGATAGCCTAATAAAAAATATGAGATATGTGATTAATTGCACTTTATATGATATTGTATATAAAGTATAGCATGTACAAGTAAATCAAGAAATTTACTTGGTACAAAAATTTGGTGGCTTGTTTTATGAGAAAAAAGTATTATGCTATACTTTAAAGTTCTATTGATGCAAATGAGAAAATTTGGTGCTAATTTTTGGAATGAGAAAAACAAATTATTTTTTGCTAATTCTATAAGGGAGGTTGAAGTTAAAAAAAAATGAATCTTCAACAAGTGAAAAGTGAATTGATTGTATTATATCAAACACTTTATTTTGAGATATTAAGTTTTATAATGGAACCAATATAATGGTAGAGTACAAGATCATTATTAAAACATTAAATTAAGAATCATAGGATAAAACACAATATTGTGAGATCAGATTGATCGCTGAAATTGTCACGACCCAGACTATCGTGATTGACACCCACACTAACCCTATGGTGGGAGAACCACTACTACACCCCGAAACAAGCAACTAAACCAAAACTAAAGAATTTAAGTTACGAAAGCAAGTTAAATAGCTAAGTCTGAAGTTCCCATAAACTTCCAAAATATCTAACAACTAAACAATGCGGAAAATACGCCTAGAACCCGAAAGTCAATGTACTAAAACATCTAAAGTTCAACAAGTCTAAACAAGAAGGGATACAACCCGAAATTAATGAACTAATAACTGACTAGAAAAGTGTAAGTCCTAAATGTGGACGTAGAAGAGGAGAACTCATTGCAGCTTGGAAGAACTGACACACCCTTGAATTTGAACGATGATCACTGATCTTCTAAGCGAGGTCTGTCAATAGCCGCCTGAAGATGCTAGTACTCAACAAAGAAAGAGCAAGTGCGGTATTAGTACACAACCACAGTGTACTGGTAGGATCGAGCGGCTATCCCACTAAGTGGAGCATACATAAGTCAATACAACAATATAAGCACATGCATATATCGAACATATACAATATTAACAACATTTGCGAACAAAGAACAACTTCACATTTCTCAAGATACATAATTATGACAAGTCATTGGTCCTCTCATTGAACCCAAACCCAAACAGTTAGCATACCGGAACAGGGTACCGATCCAATGATTATGCCGGAACGTGGCAATCGATCCAAATTATTGTGTCGGAACACAACACCCGATCTATTCAGCAAGCCACAATCATAATCACAAAGTGCAGTCTCATAATCATACACTCAAGTCATGATTCATGACATTCATTAGTCATATATCCTCATTAACAACAAGTGTGATCAATAATGCAACATTCGCATACATACATGTATCATAATGAAGCAAAGACAAACATACATCACACAATCATAGAATCACAACCATCACCTACCTCGAAACAAGCTTGAAACCCTAAGAAACTTGATCCTTCCCTTTCCGGATTCATTCCGCTTGTTCTTCGTCTACAAACAATCAATATACTACGGAATCAATAAACAATCACTAATTACCCGGATATAAATTATTAAGTCCATATGTTAGTGGGTATAAATTGTGGTAAACGATAACTATTTGTTCTTTTACTTTATATGACCATTAGTTCTTTTAACTCTTAGGGTCATTAGTTTCTTGTTACTCATATGACCATTAGTGTCTAGTAAATTATGTAATCTCTATCACATTTATCTACCCACATTGCTACCCCTCATTCTACCTATTGATTACATGGAAGATTTTTTCACCTATAAATAGTGGTGTTTCTTCCTTTGTGAAGTATCCAAAGTAAGAAGAGAAATAATGTAAGAAAGATGAGAAGTTTATATTGAGGTTAGTGTCGTGAAAGAGAGAGTTGGGACAAAGAAAAATATTCTTATGCTTGAATTATTATTTTTGGTGGTTGTTAAAATTTTATTTTATGCGAATGTTTTGTTCGTTATTTCCGTGCTATATTTGAAAGATATTATTTTTCCTTAACTACTCGTAATTTATTTTAGATAAACTTTATGCATTTTGTAAATAAAATAAAAGGCTAGTGAGTTATGTATTAAAATTTAGTTCTGTTTGTTAGGTATTTAAGGCTATTTTACTTTGTTTCTTTTAATTTTTACATGATTTTGTGTTTGGACATTGTAAGTTAAAATCAGTCAATGAAAAATATTTTCGTCAATTTTCGAGGCCTACCCATTTTTTAATGACGGAAATTCAGTGTAAGTTCATATATTTTTTATATTAAATATGGCCGATGAAGAAATTACCATCGATTTCGAAGGCCTCCCATGTTTATAAGCTATATATTTTAATTTTTAAGTTATTATGTTATTTATTTATTTTATTATTCATATTTATTTAGTACTAACACTTTTACTAAGTGTCTTTACAGGTACCCCGGAGTCGCTTCACATTAAAGCTATTCGAAAGGAGTTTGAATTATATTTTCTATTCATTATTGTGTATATTATTTACGTTAGGCAAAATTAGGCCGCTTCTTAATTACTTGTGTATATCGCATGTTTATTATACTTGTATATTATCTTTATCTCCTCCTTAATTTGATAAATTAATTCAGTTGGGACCTGCAGTTGTGAATTTCGAATGATGCCTAATATCTTCCCTTCGAAATAACTTGAATCCCTTAACTAGAATCTATTGGTTTTGTAGACATTCATTTTTGTTAGTTAATTAATTTGTTTCCTAGTTTTTCCTAAAATTAGGCAACGACTTCTTTAAAATCTTTTATTCTTAAAATTCTTTTAAAATTTAATTTAATTGAATTAATTAGATTATATTTTGAGTCACTACGACGTTTCACCCTATTTTAATAAAGTAGGGATGTAAACATCATATCTAATATTTATTTTTCTCTTCCTGAGTTCCTGTCAAGTCTTTATTTCATTTCAAATTCATTTCTAGATTTTATAATTCTCCTATAACTTTTTGGACATTTATAAAAACAACTCTATATCTCGTCCTGATAAAATCAAATTTTTAGGCACATGCATTCACTAAATTAGAGACAAGTGGGATTGGGACTATATATATATATATATCCTTTCTTTTCCAGCATCAAAGATAAAACTTTTCATTTTCTTGTATACAAGAGATCACTGAGATTTGTTGTAATGCTGAATTAACCTTTTGTTCCATCAAATATTTCAAGCTATGATGGTCAGTTCAGACCACAAAATGCTTGAACTGAAGGTAGTGCCTCCATTTGTCCACAACATTTAGCAAGGCCATGTATTCCTTTTCATAGATAGATTTCCCCCTGTTCTTAGGTGCTAGTACTTTTTAGAAATAAGCTATCGGTCTTCCTTATTGCATAAGAGCAACACCAATGCCATTATGACTAGCATCAGTCTCTACAATAAACTTCTTGGTAAAATCAGATAAAACCAATACTGGTGTTGAGAACATAGAAGACTTGAGAGTTGCAAATGCCAAATAAGCTTCCATTTGAAAGCATCCTTTATGAGTAGATTAGTGAGAGGCCTGCAAATCGTACCATAACCAGCTACATACTTCTTGTAATACCCTATCAAATCGAAGAATCCACTAAGTCCCTTCAAGGACTTAGGATTGTCGGATCAGTAGTCACTCCTTCTCCAGTAATAACATGACCTAGGTACTCAACATTAGGTTGTCCAAAAGAACATTTAGATCTTTTAGCAGGCAAAGAGTGGTCCCTCAAGGTATCAAAAATAGCAACTAAGTGTTCAACATGCTCTTCTAGTGATACACTATAGATAAGTATATCATAAAAAAATACCTGGACAAATCTTCTGAGGAAGGGTTGAAAAACCTGGTTCATCAAAGCCTGGAAAGTTACAGGAGCATTGGTTAACCCAAAAGGCATCACCTTAAATTCATAGTGACCAATATGAGTCCTAAAGGAAGTTTTATGGATATCATCAACTTTCATCCTAATTTGATGATAACTAGCTCTAAGGTCCTCTTAGGAGAAGATCACAGAACCATGCAATTCATCTAGTAGATCATCTACTAAAGGTATATGATATTTGTCCTTTATAGTGATGTCATTTACTCCCCTATAGTCTACAAAGAATCTCCAGGAACCATCTTTCTTCTTGACTAAAAGTGTTGGTGATGAAAATGGAGATTGACTAGGTTGGACAATTCCCTGATTGAGCATTTCAGTAACTTGTTTCTCCGATTCATTCTTCTGGTAATAGTTGTACCAATAAGGTCTCAAGATTATTGGTACCACACCTGGTTTGAAAGGGATGCCATGATCAAGTGCCCTGATAGGAGGCAATGACTTTGGCTTCTCAAACACTCCTACATACCTGTCTAGAACGTCTTGAATAGTCTTATCCACCACTTTGTGATCACTTTGGACCTCTGTGCTTAACATGAACAAATGAGCAATAAGAGCATGACCCTTTTTCAAAAAATATTTCATGGCACCACTATGTATCATGTTAAACCTGCCCTCTTCAGTTATGCCCTTCAAGATCAGTTTATTGCCCTTATACCAATAGTGACACATTTCTTCACATGATCAAACTTGGTTGGATTGTACTTTTTCATCTAGTCATTTCCCAAAACAAGGTCACATCCACCTAGAGGAATGATAAGCATATCCTCTTGGAAGAACCTTCCTTGCATTTTCCACTTAACCCCTTGGCAATGAGATGTGAACATGACATAGTTACCATCAGCTACTGTGACTCTTACTAGAGCACAATAACTACCTTTATAACCTGCTCCGATGACTGTGTTGATCAATGAAACTATGAGTTCTTCCTGAATCACTCAACAGGGTAAGACTCCTATTCATTATAGCACCACTCACCAATATAGTATAAACTCCTTGAATGCTCCCTGTTAATACATTCAAAAGGACTGCTTCTTGCACTTCATGTTCTATCTCCCCTTCAATAATTAGGTCCATATAGGTTGGGTTCTCCACCTCCGCAGATACTCCTTCAGCAGTCTCCACTTCTCGCGTTAAGCAATTCAGTTGCTTTGGTCGACACTGATGCCTTACAGTGTACTTGTCTCCACATTGAAAAAAAAACCTATTACTTTTCGTGTACTCATAAAATTCAGGACTAAGTTTAAAAGCATTAGGTCTATTGACCGAACTTCCTAAGGCCTTTGAAAGGGAATTATGGCTCATAGAAGTAGCATTCTTAGTGGTAACCTTGTTTCTCCTTTGAACATCTTCAATTGCCTACACTTGCATTCTAGCTTTGTCAATTGCCAACTTAAGAGTAGCTGGCTTGAACATCTTTACAACAAACCTGATTTCCTCCTTTAATGCTCCCATGAAACTTGATAGAAAGTCTGCATCATTGAGGTATGGATTCCTTACAAGCATTTCCGCTTTGAGGTCCTCAAATTTTCCGAGAAATTCATCCACTGAACTTGTTTGAACCTGCCTATTAAACTGTTCAACAATGTTATCCAGCAACTCATCTTCAAACCTACTAATCAACTTTTCCTTGAAATCCACCCAATTAACCAACCCTCTACTCAGTACTAGAGAGTGATACCAAGTCTCTGCCAACCTATTCAAATACAAAGCAAGCGCTTCTACTTTCTGATGGTCCTACGTTCTATACAAGTTGAAATGCCTTTCACACTTTCGCAACCAAACCTTAGGTTCATGACCTTCAAATCTAGGTAACTCTTACTTGGGAGGGGAAATGGGAACCATCTATAGCCTGTATTGTCTTTTTTCCTTAGTCGGATTAGGAAGTATGTCGTCTCCTTGTTGGTGTTCTCCATGGGCTCGATTAGGTACTGTCTCGAGAGTTGTTAGTCAATCAAGGATCAACTCCAACGTTCCTTGGATCCCTGTATGTGTATTTCAAATCTCATGTTGATTAGTCAGTACCTTCGTTTAGACCTCGTCATGTCTAGCCAACTTTTCCTCCACAATCCTAGCTCTTGTTCCATCAGCCATTCTTTACCACACATGTCGCGTAGACGTTGCACTGATACCAATTGTCATGATCTCAATAAAGACCAGACTGTAATTCACAAATAAGAAGAGAAACTCTTGTTTTTGGGACAATTTGTTTATTATATTCAATAGGAAAACTGGATATTAACTACATGGAATTGAAAAACTGAATTAGTCTATGATAACCAACTTAAATGGGCATCCATGGTGAGTCTCAAATCTGTAGAAGGAAGAAAAGAAGATCTTAAGGTAGAAGAGAGAAAAGAGTAGAGGAGAGAAAGAGGAGGAAGATTTTACCAGAATTATCGCTAAGTGATTCCTTCCTTCGAGGTCGTTATATAACTACTGTTGCTCACCTAATTAATGACTCATCATTTCAGTCGTTAATTTTGGACTCAGTTATTTTTCAGCAATTCGACTTCGATTCCCACTGCGGCCATTCCTTTATTTGCCTAATTAATTCTACTTTGTTGAGTAGGATCATTACAATATTTTTCATAAATCATGCATACTATCATAAAGCATATTCATAACTTCATAAGCTTTCTTGAAAAATTCATAGTCAAATCATGAATAATGCACGAGTTCATATGAAATTGATTGAAAACTACGTAATATGAAGATTAAAATTGAATAATTAACTCAAAATCAAATAAGACCCATGGAAATTGCATGAATCCTAATAAAATTAGGTGACTTTGAATTGGAAGAATTTATATTTTTTGGGACCCATTTGACGAATGAAAATCCATTGGTGAATTTCCACACACCTTGATAAGCAAATCCTAAATGCAATGGAGAAAAAAAGAGGCTTGAAGCTTCAAGCTCTAACTTTCTTCCTTCAGCTTGAGAGAATTAGAGGGTATGAACTTGGATAAGAATTGGGGATTTGAGAGAATGAAAGGGCTTTTGGTAGATTGAGGTATTGAAAGGTAGGAATAGGTCTTAAAATTAACATTCAAACGATATAGTATGGGTATTAATATATAGGAAAAAACCCAAGTACCCTTAAGAAATAATGTTGGAGGACTCTATGTTTTGGACCTATTGTAACACCCCGTATCCGAAACAGACCAAAAATGCAGATTTTGAGAAGTTGCAGGTGCAACCCACGGTTTCCATCCACGGACCGTAGGTCAGACCACGGTCTGTGCTGGTGGTCCGTGGTTCGCCACTGCAACCCCTCCCCAGCCAGCTCAGAAAATTGGTTAAGTCTCGACTCACGGACAGACCCACGGTCCGTGGTCTGTGTCCGTGGATCAAGACCTCCTTTACCCAGCCTCTGACATGAACTACGGTTGACCAGCACGGACCGTCGTTCGATCCACGGTCCGTAGGTCTGACCGTAGATCGAAGGTTAGCAGCCAGTTAGTTGAAAATTCTGATGGGTCAACTTCAGATGGTCATAACTTTTAGTACAAAATTAATTATGTTCCCATAACCTATGGTTAGATAGATAATTGAATTATCTTTCCAACGCCACCGAGTTTGCTAAATTCCGACCTCCGAGTAAAAAGTTATGTTCATTTTAGTGAAGGCCTGCCGAGCAGGCTTGACTTACGGACGCAATCTACGGACCGTATATTGACCTACGGCCCGTAGGTCCAATCCGTAGGTCACTCCGACAGCAGTTAATTCAGGGGTCCTTTGGTCTTTTCCTATTTCGTTTAACCCCTAAGATACGTCGTTTAGACCCTAAATCATGAGGTTTTAATTAGTTTAAGCCTAGAAACATAACTAGAACTTACCTAAGTCAAATCATTAATCAAACTTAGAAGAATTAGAATCAAGAGAGGAGAAAAAGGTCAAGAACCCTAGTTCAAGAACGCAGCAAGGTTCCTTCAGTTCCAGCCCCGAAATCGAAAGATTTCTCCGTGGAATTCGTCACCAGGTATGTGGGATTTCACTAGTGGGTTCCTTTCGCCCATTAGGTCCCTAGAATTCAGTCAGATTCTTGATTCCATGATTATGAACAGACCTAGGGTTTCTAGAATTTCAACAGATCATCATGAATTAGTTATTTAAATGTTCCAAATCAGATTATCATGTTATTGCTCAGTTTATCGCATGAATTTCAGAACCCTAGCTATGTATTTCTTTAGTTCTTGAATTACACATGCTAGGTCAGATATTTCAGTATTCAGTTTTACATGCCTCAGTTTATGAATGCATCATTATCAGATTAATTGTTGCATTCTCAGTTTGCATGTTCAGTTTCGAGCTATCCAGTATTTACAGAAATTCAGTCATAACTAGTTAACCACTTAATTCATTGGGAGTAGCATAATACCGAGTTGGACTAGGGTTTCAGCGTACCCATATAGTCCCAGAACTACGAGCCACGTAGGTGTAAGTCCCCTCTGTGGGCAACATCAGTTTAGTGATCACGCCAGCATGCCTCTATACCTCTGGCAGGGTATATTGGGTCCTCTCGATGGGGCGTATACATCGGACTCCACATTTAGGTCGTGTGGTTTTACGTCGGTTATTAGTAGCTCCCACAGTTCAGTCAGACTTTTTTGCATTGACCATATTTCAGTACAGTCAGTATTCAGTCTCAGCATGTTATAAATTTGGTCATTGCATTCAGTTAGCTCAGTATTCAGTAGTTTCAGTATCTATATCATGTTCAGATTATCTCATTGCTTTATTGCTTTGTTCAGTTATATGTTATTTCAGCTTTACTCTATCCTGCATGCTCAGTACCTTTCAAGTACTAACGCATACGTGTGCTACATCTTCTCGTGATGTAGGTTTAGGTTCTCACTATCCAGATCACGCTTAGATCGGTTCCCGGTCTCCAGTTCAGCAGCATCAGTGTTGAGTCCTCATTCTTCGAGGACTAGTGGCATGTTTATCTTTATCACTTTTAGTCTTTAGTTTCAGTTTTGCTAGATCTAGTTGGGGCATGTCCTAACATTTCTAGTCAGTTTATAGGCTTATTTCAGACATAGTTAGATTCAGCTTAGTATTGAGTTAATATCTTCTTTGTATTAAACTCATTAGTTATCATATATCTCAGTTATAGTATATGGGTAGTCCCCATCTTTTCATCTTATTTATGATTTAGCTTCCGCACAGTTTCTATTATTCAGATTATATTTAGTATGCTCATGATCATGCCAGCAGGGTTAGCTTGGGATCACTTGTGGTCCTAGGTCCCGTGTCCGCGTCTCGGGGGTAGCTCGTGGCGTGACAAACTTGGTATCAGAGCATTAGGTTTAAGTGTCCTAGGATGTCTGAAAAGCTACATTAGGTAGAGTCCTTTTCATGGGTGTGCAGTGCGCACCACATCTAATGAGAGGAAGGCTACAAAGTGTCTTTAGGAAAAATCTTCATTTTCTTGATATTCTTATCGTGCGTTGGTATGATCTCCTTTTTAATCCATCGTTATGCACTTAAGATCATGCCTCTTCATAGAGCTTAGGCAAGGAATGCTAATACAGGCAATGCTAACGCAGTTCCTCTAGTCCTAGATCAGGAAGTATCGAATGTAGAGTTTCGAAATGTCAATTCAGCTTTTGGCTAGGTATGACCAACAAGAACAATCAGCAAGTTCCAGTTCCTACTAATAGAAATGGTGGATCAGTGGCAGCTAGAGTTTGAGATTTTGTTAGGATGAATCCTCCTGAGTTTTAGGGTCACAAGTTGGTGAAGACCCACAAAACTTCATTGATGAGGTTAAGAAAATCTTTGGAGTGATGCAAGTGACTGATAATTGTAGGGTTGAGTTGGCATCTTACCAGCTTAAGGATATGGCTCACATGTGGTACACCTCGTGGAATTCAGTGTTAGTCCAGAAACTCTTTCAGAACCCTTCTCAGTCTCTACTCCAGTCGGTGACCCAGTTATAGCTAGACGGGTATACAGAAATTGCACTGTCACAGTCTCTCAGAAAGTCACCTCAGTAGATCTTGTAGAGTTAGAAATGATAGACTTTGATGTCATTCTAGGCATGGATTGGTTACATTCCTGTTATGCTTCAATTGATTGTAGAACTAGGATTGTTCATTTTCAGTTTCCAAACAAACCAATCCTAGAATAGAAGGGTAGTAGCCTAGCGCCTATGGGTCAATTCATTTCTTACCTTAAGGCCAGAAAGATGATCTCCAAGGGTTATCTTTATCATCTAGTTCGGGTTAAGGATTCTAGTTCCAACCCCAACTCTTGAGTCAGTTCCTGTAGTCAGTGAGTTTCCAGAAGTGTTCACAGAAGATCTTCTCGGAGTTCTTCCCGAAAGGGAAATCAACTTTGGAATAGATCTCCTTCCAGATACCCAGCCTATCTCTATCCCTCCTTACAGAATGGCTCCAGTTGAGCTTAAGGAATTGAAAGAGCAGTTGAAAGACCTTCTAGATAAGGGCTTCATCAGACCCAGTATTTCGCCATGGGGTGCACCAGTGTTGTTCGTGAAAAAGAAAGATGGTTCTCTCAGAATGTGTATTGACTATAGGCAGTTGAATAAAGTCACAATCAAGAATAAGTATCCCATCCCTAGGATTGATGACTTGTTTGACCAACTTCAGGGTGCTAGTCATTTCTCAAAGATAGACCTCAGATCAGGTTATCATCAGCTTAGAGTCAGAGATAGTGACATTCTGAAGACAGCCTTCAGAACTCGGTATGGTCATTATGAATTTGTAGTCATGTCATTTGGACTAACCAATGCTCCTGCAGCTTTCATGGATTTGATGAACAGAGTGTTCAAGCAGTACTTGGACTTGTTCGTTATCGTCTTTATTGATGATATCCTCATTTATTCTAGGAATGAGGAAGAACATGCGAGTCATTTGAGAGTTGTTCTACAAACTCTCAAAGATCGTCAGTTATTTGCAAAATTTAACAAGTGTGAGTTTTGGTTACAATCAGT
>NC_064282.1:51479652-51493141 GCF_019186545.1 Solanum stenotomum
TGTTCACAGACTTGCTCGCCTAGGAGTTCGTCTTATGAGCATATCAGATGGTGGTGTAACGGTTCAGAATGGGGCAGAATCTTCTTTGGTAGTAGAGGTTAAGGAAAAGCAAGATAGTGATCCAATCTTGCTTGAACTTAAGGATGCAGTCCACAATCAGAGAGTGGAGGTTTTCTCCCAAGGGGGAGATGGTGTACTTCGCTATCAAGGTAGATTGTGTGTTCCTGATTTGGGTGAATTGAGACAACATATTCTCGCAGAAGCCCACAATTCTAGATATTCTATGCCACTAAGATGTACCGTGATCTACGGGAAGTCTATTGGTGGAATGGTATGAAAGTGATATAGCAGACTTTGTGGCTAAGTGCCCCAATTGCCAGCAAGTAAAGGTAGAACATCAGAAACCAGGAGGTATGACTCAAGAGATTGACATTCCTACTTGGAAGTTGGAAGTGATCAACATGGACTTCATCACAGGTTTACCTCGTACTCGCAGACAACATGACTCCATTTGGGTGATTGTTGATAGGGTTACTAAGTCTTCTCGCTTTTTGGCGGTCAAGACTACAGATTCGGCAGAGGATTACGCCAAGCTTTACATTAATGAGATTGTGAGGTTGCATGGAGTTCCTTTGTCTATCATCTCAGATAGAGGTACTCAGTTTACATATCATTTCTGGAAGTCATTTCAGAAAGGTCTTGGTACTCAGGTTAATCTTAGCACAGCATTTTATCCACAGACGGATGGTCAGGCAGAGCGTACCATTCAGACCTTAGAGGACATGTTAAGAGCTTGTGTGATCGACTTCAAGGGTAGTTGGGATGATCACCTTTCTCTAATAGAGTTCGCCTACAACAATAGCTACCATTCCAGCATTCAGATGGCCCCTTATGAGGCATTATATGGGCGTAGATGTAATCTCCAGTTGGTTGGTTTGAAGTAGATGAAGTAGCCTTGATAGGACCAGATTCGGTCCTTGATGCTATGGAGAAAGTGCAACTCATTAGAGATAGACTTAAGACTGCTCAGAGTCGCCAGAAGTCTTATGCAGATGTGAGAAGAAGGGAACTAGAGTTCCAAGTTGATGATTGGGTTTTCCTAAAAGTGTCACCTATGAAAGGGGTGATGAGATTTGTCAAGAAAAGGAAGCTCAGTCCCAGATATGTAGGCCCTTACCGGATCTTGAAAAGGATTGGTAAAGTGGCTTATGAGTTAGAGTTGCCAGCAGACTTAGCAGCAGTGCATCCAGTCTTTCACATTTCTCTTTTGAAGAAGTGTGTGGGTGATCCAGCATCCATAGTGTCATTAGAGAGAGTGGCCATGAAAGATAGCCTTTCTTATGAGGATGTACCAGTTGAGATTCTCGATCATCAGGTTAGAAGGTTGAGAAATAAAGAAGTCGCTTCAGTCAAGGTTTTGTGGAGGAATCAGTCAGTAGAGGGAGCTACTTGGGAAGCAGAAGCAGCCATGAAGTCCAAGTATCCTCACCTCTTTCCTTCCGATTCCATTCCAGCTTGAGGTAATAGTTCCTCATCAGTTTTTCAGTCATTCATGCAAAAATTCAGTCTTAGAATCATGCTCCTTCAGTTTGTACCTGCATTTTCAGCGTATTTGCATGTTCTTCGAACTCAGTTCAGTCAGAAATTCAGTTCTCAGTGTTTAGTGGTAGGGATTGCAGCCCTCTCCCTCTATTTCAACTAATTTAGTCTTTATTAGAGGACGAATGGTCCCAAGGGGGAGATAATGTAACACCCCGTATCCGAAATAGACCAAAAATGCAGATTTTGAAAAGTTGCACGTGCAACCCACGGTTGCCATCCACGGACCGTAGGTCAGACCACGGTCCGTGCTGGGGTCCGTGGTTCGCCACTGCAACCCCTCCCCAGCCAGCTCAGAAAATTGGTTAAGTCTCGACTCACGGACAGACCCACGGTCCGTGGTCTGTGTCCGTGGTTCAAAACCTCCTTTACCCAGCCTCTGACATGAACTACGGTTGACCAGCACGGACCGTCGTTCGATCCACGGTCGCAGCCAGTTAGCTGAAAATTCTGATGGGTCAACTTCAGATGGTCATAACTTTTAGCACAAAATGAATTGTGTTTCCCATCACCTATGGTTAGATAGATAATTGAATTATCTTTCCAACTCCACCAAGTTTGCTAAATTTTAACCTTCGAATAAAAATTTATGCTCATTTTAGTGAAGGCCTGTCGAGCAGGCTTGACTTACGGACGCAATCTACGGACCGTAGATTGACCTACGGCCCGTAGGTCCAATCCGTAGGTCACTCCGACAGCAGTTAATTCAGGGGTCTTTTGGTCTTTTCCTATTTTGTTTAACCCCTAAGATACGTCGTTTAGACCCTAAATCATGAGATTTTAATCAGTTTAAACCTAGAAACATAACTAGAACTTATCTAAGTCAATTAATTAATCAAAACTTAGAAAAATTAGAAGCAAGAGAGGAGAAAAAGGTCAAGAACCCTAGTTCAAGAACGCAGCAAGTTTCCTTCAGTTCCAGCCCCGAAATCAAAAGATTTCTCCGTGGAAATCGTTACCAGGTATGTGGGATTTCACTAGTGGGTTCCTTTCGCCCATTAGGTCCCTGGAATTTAGTCAGATTCTTGATTCCATGATTATGAACAGACCTAGGGTTTCTAGAATTTCAACAGATCATCATGAATTAGTTATTTAAATGTTCCAAATCAGATTATCATGTTATTGCTCAGTTTATCGCATGAATTTCAGAACCCTAGCTATGTATTTCTTTAGGTCTTGAATTACACATGCTAGGTCAGATATTTCAGTATTCAGTTTTACATGCATTAGTTTATGAATGCATCATTATCAGATTAATTGTTGCATTCTCAGTTTGCATGTTCAGTTTCGAGCTATCCAGTATTTATAGAAATTCAGTCATAACTAGTTAACCACTTAATCTATTGGGAGTAGCATAATGCCGAGTTGGACTAGGATTTCAGCGTACCCATATAGTCCCAGAACTACGAGCCACGTATGTGTAAGTCCCCTCTGTGGGCAACATCAGTTTAGTGATCACGCCAGCATGCCTCTATAACTATGGCAGGGTATATTGGGTCCTTTCGATAGGGCGTATACATCGGACTCCACATTTAGCTCGTGTGGTTTTATGTCGGTTATTAGTAGCTCCCACAGTTCAGTCAGACTCTTTTGCATTGACCATATTCCAGTACAGTCAGTATTCAGTCTCAGCATGTTATAAATTTGTCATTGCATTCAGTTAGCTCAGTATTCAGTAGTTTCAGTATCTATATCATGTTCACATTATATCATTGCTTTATTGCTTTGTTCAGTTATATGTTATTTCAGCTTTACTCTATCCTGCATGCTCAGTACCTTTCAAGTACTGACGCATACGTGCACTACATCTTCTCGTGATGTAGGTTCAGGTTCTCAGTATCCAAATCACGCTTAGATTGGTTCCCAGTCTCCAGTTCAGCAGCATCAGTGGTGAGTCCTCATTCTTCGAGGACTAGTGACATGTTTATCTTTATCGCTTTTAGTCTTTAGTTTCAGTTTTGCTGGATCTAGTTGGGGCATGTCCCAACATTTCTAGTCAGTTTAGAGGCTTATTTCAGACATAGTTAGAGTCAGCTTAGTATTGAGTTAATATCTTCTTTGTATTAAACTCATCAGTTATCATATATCTCAGTTATAGTATATGGGTAGTCCCCATCTTTTCATCTTATTTATGATTTAGCTTCCGCACAGTTTCTATTATTCAGATTATATTTAGTATACTCATGATCTTGCCAGCAGGGTTAGCTTGGGATCACTTGTGGTCCTAGGTCCCGTGTCCGCGTCTCGGGGGTAGCTCGGGGCGTGACACCTATAATATGGATTATAGAACATTCTACAAACCGTACCAGTCAACCATATGTCACGTTACTAGGATACAAAATTGGCCAACTTTCTACGAAACCCTTCTATAGACCATCAAACATTCTACTGTCCATAGAGCCCATTTGTAGTCCTCAGCTTTGAGTGCAAAATTTCACTAAGTTGGTTTCAATTCTATGAAACCATCATACGACCCATCAAACTTACTACAACCCATCAAGTTCACTCGTAGGTGAAACTTCAAAAACTTGAATTTTCCCGAAACTCATCTCAATTTCTAAGACTCGCCTTCTATGGCCCGTAGACCCTTTTACAGTCCACAGATGGGACTCATCGATCACAGTACCAGTACCAAAAAACTAAACTTTCCCTTCGTAATCCAACTTTCCAATTTCTAAGTTGTTACACTACGTTGACGGAGTTCTCATCCGAGCTGATTTACTCAGAATATTGACTAAAGTCAAATTTCGAACTTAACTTGATATTTAAACACCAAATTGCACAAACTCGCACAGAAATCCTCGGGAGTTATGCCAACCATACTAATAGCCTAAAATGACTCTTCTAGAGCTGATGTAATTGGTAGAATTGTATTCTCAGATCATCTTCTTGAACTTTAGATAAATAATGACCATTCAAGGTTCAAAAGCTCCTAAACACTAAAATTCGCATAAAACCAAACGAATGACTAGGTGACGGAACTGTCACTCCCAATGTCACTATAGAAGCACTCTTAATGATGAATTAGAGGCATAATCACATAAATTATCTTGAGGGTCATTATAAAAGTTGTCCCCCATAATAGTCGTGAGCTTGTTAATGGTTGGAATGAATCTAGTCGTTGTAGTGACATTACCGCAAACATTTATCACCCTAAACTTCTAATCCTTTGGTTTGTAAAAATCTAATTTTGTTCCACTTCGAATCAAGAACTCTACATCTTTCCAAACTAGTAACATTTCAAAATTATATGTATCCATAAAATACCGAATATAATCCATAAAAATGCTATCTTTAGTCAAACACATATATTTCCTCAACTCTGTAAGCATCATATATCAATTGTTGAATTTGGTTTTAGTTACTGTACTCATTTTTAACATAATATGTTGCCTAGTATTAGGATAATTTGAATTGTAAGTATTTGTTAGGTTGTTTTGATTGGTTATTTAGCTTTTTTTGAATTTTTCTTATGCAAATTTTCTGCAGATTATTTTATCAAGTTGGCTATTTAAAGCCCTATTATGCTTAATGAAAAAATGGAGAGAGTTTAATCAATACTTTTTACTTCCCCATTTTTCAAAAACTCCAACAACGGTATCAAGAGTTTTATTGATCTTACGATATCTATGAAATTTTCCAAAGAACTACCATGTTACTTTTAACCTGCATGGGCTATTTTTCAATCCTTTTAATCTGTTAGGGCTATACATATTTTAACCCGTTAGGGATACTATTTTCAATATGTGCTTTTCTCAATGCACAAGCTTTACTAAACCAATTTTTAACCAAAAATAATGGCAAGCAACAGTCTATTTTTGAATTCCTCAAAACTTTTCATTGGTGAAATCCATCCCTATGATATATGGGAACTTGTAATGGGAGATATACCCTTAAAACCTCTCCCTAAAAATCCCACAGTTACTCTAGTTAAATCTTATTTTGATGAAAAAACCAAAAAATTCAAAGCAAAAACTGTAATTCAAAATTTCAGTCATGGATTGGATTTTTTCTAAAATCATTGCTTGTGAGACGACAAAAGAAGCTTGGGAAATTTTAAAAAAAAAATATCAAGGAAGTGACCGAGCCAGAAAAATGTAATTTTTGAATTTGAAAAGGGATTTTGAATCTCTTAGGATGCAAGAGGATGAAACTATTGTTAAGTATTCTAACAAGATTTCTTTGATTGTTACTAAAATCTGGTTGCTTGGCGAGGATTTCAAAGACGACTGAATAGTAAAAAAATTCTCTTGACAATTTGAGACAGATTCTAGTCTAAAATTTTGTCTCTGGAAGAGTCTAAAGATCTCTCAACTATCTATGTCAAAGATCTAATAAGTGTTCTTCATGTACAAGATCAAAGAAGAGCCTTCATGCAAGATAATGTTACTGAGGGTGCTTCTTATGCACATAAAAAATAAAAATGTAATTATCCTCTTTGCAAATACTGCAAAAGGAAAGCACACTTAGAAACTTTTTATTGGTGGAGACTTGATGCAATATGTGGAAATTTCAGACAAGCCGGTCATTTTACAAAATTGAGCATACTTAAGGACAATCTTCAAGGACAATTTGTAGAAGCAGTAATCAAAGAGAAGCATAATTTTTAAATTGCAATATCTAAAGAAAAGGAGGAGCGTTAAGTTTGCTTTTAGTTATTGCAGTAATTTTTTAACATAATAAGTAACAAACTTTTAGGATGAACTTGAATTCTAAATATTTGTTAAGTTCTTTTAATTGTTGAGATTATTTAGCCTTTTTTCAATTTTTGTTATGCCAATTTTCTACAAATTATGTTATCAAGTTGACTATTTGAATCTCTATTATGCCTAATAAAAATATTGAAAGATCTTTCAATAAATACTTTTTGCTGCCCAATTTTTTAAATGCACCAATATCGACGTACTGACTATAATCAGTATGACACAACATAGACATTTCCTCAATTCCAAGCAATGTGATGGTGTTTCAAGACAATGTGGAGTTGGAAGGGACTTCACCTCCTCTGCCAAACTTTTAAGGGATTATATGATGTCATTTTTTTCTCAGTCCATCCAATGAACAACGCCATTGGTGTTAGCTTTAATAAATGATCCACATAGCAGTTCTGGACCCATGCCTACATTTTTCCATTTCTTATCAACTACAACAGTATAAAACTCCAATTCCTATACTTGTGGATGTCCCTGAAACTTTCTGAATTTTGATCTCAATAATTTATATAGTCCAGAGGCATCACTAGAATATAATGAATAAGAAACACACTTAATTATTTTCTCCCATTTAGGAAATTTAACCTTGATATGCCCAAAATACACCTCCCCGAAGAACTATAAGCGGTTGTTGTCAAATAAAGAACCTAACTTTTAGGTTAGGGTCGATCTCACGAGGAATATAGTCTAGACTTAGGCTAGCTTACGATTATCTACGTTCAGTAACACTACTTCCGAAAAAGGGGGGATTTGTAAATAAAATAACAGATGATTGATTTTAAGTAACAAGTAAAAAGTAATCACAATTTGCAATTTGAATTATCAATATCAGATGAAAACTAGGGTACATATGTTCCACACGATTTCTTAACGCAGTAATTCCAATAAACGTAACTCTATCCTAGTGTTAACATTCAAGGTTGGTAAGTTATGTATCTCTAAGTGATTGGTCCTCCAGATAGGGAATTTCACCACACAACTTGGTTCGTCTACTGGTGTATGTGTTACTAACCCTTACCCTTAACCCCAGATTAGCCTTTGTAGTAAGTGGGTCAGGCAATTAGATAGTGGATTATCACGTCTAAATCTCCATTGTTTGATCTATTTTCATTTGTTACCTCCTTGGTTCGGCAAGTATGAATGAGGCGAGTTCTAACGTTGCACACCGTTAAAAAGAATTCTAAATGAAAGGATTAACAATACATGCATAATCACTATTCAAGAATTACTTAGTTATTGGTTTTACTTTGTTAATTACTCATGGATCCCACAACCCTAGTTGTGGATTTAGCTATTCATGCTTGAGTTATCACAATCCATATTTGAGTTTGAAATAGAAATCATGAACTTACAATTGGAATAGACTGAAATCCGAAATCTTCAATTGAAAATCAAAGGCAAATTGCATTAACAATCTTTAAGAATTAAAATGCCAAAATAGTTTGCACAATAATTCTCAAATCAAAAGTAAAGTTTCACAAAAGGTCTAACAACCCAAAAATGAAAAATACAACTTATATTTATATAAACTAAGTCCTAAAACAAGTAGGAAAAGAAAACATAAAAAAATCCGGTCTGAGTAGTTTCGATCGACAGCAGCCAAACGACGGTCCTTGGTTCAATCAACTGTCTGTGGTTTGCTTCGTAAGTCAACAGTTGGCCAAAATCATGTGGTATTCAAACGACGGTCTTCACCTACGGTCCTTAGGTCTATGCACGGTCTATCTTGTCTCTCCGTTGTTCAAGTACTGTAACTCCTTTTCTCTTAATCAAATGACAACCACCATCCACGATTCTTCATCAGACGACATGGCGTCATTAGCCTCCGTGGTTCCACCCTTGGTAATACTTCCTTGAACACTCCAACTACGGCCTCACCTAGGGCCCGTCAAGTAAACAACAGCTCGTGATGAGATCGTTTGTTGCCAAAATCCTGCTGGTTCAGCTACATTCAAATCTAACTGCTTCAAAACGATTTCCTGCAAAATTAGACCAAAACACCCTCATATCTAGTAATAAAAAGCCCAATACGTATGAAATCTTCAAGTATAATGCATCAACAATACCAAAATTTCACGGTACATCGAACCTCAAAATACTCTCCAAAAAGAGGACTGCTAATGTAAACTGAATACTCAACGGTATCCTTCCAACCATTCAACAGGTGAACCCATTACTAAAACCAATTAGTATCATGTTTTGTTTAGATAAAGTAGGTGTAAGGAGGTGACACCTAGGGATTAACACAGTGTCTCTGTTTAGGGGGTGAGAATTATCGTCTTTGAGTTCAAAAAGTAATCAGACATCGTCATTTATTGAATGAACAATTTTGGGAAAATTAAATGATCTTTTGTGATACATGTCAACAAATAAAGGATCAAAAGTTAAAAGAGAATATCGTACAACAGAAAATGGACATGATTGACTATCATGTCAAGAAAAGGAAAGAGAGAGAGCTATATTTCATCTTCCTCTTGAGCAGCCGTCTATCAAATTCAACAAAACGATATAAACAGCTTTTGCAAACATCAAGAATTAGCATGACTCGAGGTATATGTCATTCTCTCTTCTTCCTCTTTTGGGCTTTTGGGCATGAATTTGACGATATTTGGAAAAAAATAAATTGGAGTTGAAAAAGGGTATTAGTAAATTAATGTAAAAGAAACATAATACTTGAAAATGTGCTTGGTGTTATATGAATCCAATGCATTTGGTGAAGGTCTATTCAATGAATGTTATCTTATATATATATACCTTAACTTTTGTAATCTTTGGGTGATTTATCATCCTATAAACTAGGATGTTCTTGATTTTTGAAAGATACACATGAAGCCATTTAAATAAAATGATCTCTACTTTTTACCTCCATATCTTTGGTTTATATTTCTTATTCTATATTGCTCATATTTTATAATACGTTATCAGCATGATTCTCTAATAATCAACTGAGTTATATGCGTATACAAATTTGTTTCACATTAAAATAGTAGGGTTTTCATTTTTGTGCTACAAACATCAAGCGAGAAATAAAATCATAAATGATGAACGACATAAAGTCTTGGCAAAAATGAATACTTTGGCAAAAGTTGCAACTAATGGAAGTCAATTTAGGCAAGTGGTGACAGCAACATGAAATAATTACTGGTATTGATGTTCTTTCGATTGCATTAAGGTATAGTTTCTAATTAAAATGAGACCTTTCTTTTTATCGAGATCCATGAAGGTAAAATATTATCTATTTGATGTCTTTGTATCTCTTTTATGTTGTATTTTAATTGATTCAGGAAAACTAATGTGTTAGTTTTGTAACTCGTGTGAAAATGCTTACAAATGTTAGCGGATTTACAAATTATAACTATACAATTAGTTTATAAAGAAAATTAGTACATGTTTGAGATAATATTTATGTGACTCGGGGCATAAAGGTTTTTCATAAAAGTCTTGGCATTATTGTATATAGATGTGTTATCCTGTGGTGGATGCAATGAGATTTTCTTTTATCTGGCAATATATGAAAAACTTGAATGCATTTAGGAAAATTGTTGTCATGTTAAATATGTATAACTAAATTTTCACAATGAATGTACTCTCTAGTACTGTGATTATTTTTCCAATACATTTAACCAAACATGCCATAAAATTATTCATTTTCTCCTCGCAGATGCTAAAAGAGTTGTTGGTGGAGGGGAAAGAGAAGATAGGATCAGTAAACTGCCAGGAAATGTTATGAATCGTATCGTAGAGCTTCTTCCTGTTGAAGACGCAGCAAAAACCAGTATTTTGTCCAAAAAATGGAGATACATTTGGGCCAGGCTTCCAAATCTGTGGTTGAGCAGGGCCTTTTGGATATATTGCGCAACTCAACAAATTTTCAGAGAGAGAGTAAATACAATTCTCTTACAACATCTTGGAGATATTGAGAAGTTTCATCTAGTCAGTACGTTCGTCTTCATATGCACATACTGATAGATGGTTGGTCACTAGAAAAGGTGTCAAGGAGTTATGCCTTTACATGCCAGATAATCGCACTTATAAAGTGCCGTCTTGTGTACTTAATTGTCCAACCTTGACACATTTGGAACTCTTCAAGTGTGTGTTCAAACCACCAAAATCCTTTGTTGCTTTCCAGCATCTAATAAACCTTCGTCTGCAAAGGATAACCTTTGTACCAACCACTGGGTTTTATGTTATCGATTGCCCCCTTCTAGTCAATTTAGCCTTGGTGGACTGTCGTGGCACTCAATACCTGATCATTATTGTCTCATCACAATTGGAACACTTTTGGTTGTACATGGTGTCCCTATCTTGATCTAAATCTCTTTATGAACTGCAAAGGATTGAGAAAGTTACAACTTGAAATAGACAAAGTACTGGAATGCAATCCAAATCCAAAACAGGACGAAAGATCAACTTTGGAAAAGCTTCTTTTAAGCGTCGCAACTACACTTGAGTTTCTCCATATGGGTTTAAGTTGCCTTGAGGTAAGCATTTGACATCTTATTATACTTGTATATCTTAGGATATGTATTCATGTTATTCTAATTTTTGTTGCTCTGAAGCTTTTGACGGCTGACACAATTTCTAAGTGGGGTCCTTTTGCGAGCTTGCAAAAGCTGTCATTAGGAATAGACTTGAGAAAACTGCATCAGACTACTTGCTCTCTACAGTTGATTGAGAGTTGCCCCAATTTGAGCATACTTCAGATTTCGGTAAGTAATGGAAAATTATAATGTGATCATAACTTGATATGTGTACTTTATAGCTGTGACTGCCAATTTGAATACCGGTTCCACTCCTCTCTAAGTTTTTTGTCCTGGGATATAATGTATTCCGTGAACCTTTAACATGATATGGAACGCATCCACTTAGTAAGATAGGTTTATGTGGTATGTTTATGTAAGCACGAGAAGTTTTAACTGATTCAATATTTGTTTTATACCATTAGGTATGTGCTTCTGGCGACAATGCTGAAGCGGTTTTGAAATACCTTGACAGACCGATTACTTGCTTGGACCTACGACTCAACAAACTCAAGTATGTCGCGATCAATTGTTATGAGTGCTCAAAAACTGAATTGTTTTTTACAAAGCTATTGTTTGCTTGCGTTCCATCTTTGGTAAGGATGTGCATTGAGCAGAAAAAAACCATTGATTCCAGAGAGGAGAGCAAAATCATCAAAAAGTTGATGTGTTTCCTCACAGCTTCTCCTTCCATTTTCCGGATTAGGAAATTAAGAACCACAACGTACACGTCATATATAATGGAATAATTTAGTATGTGTGTGTACACAAATTTGCTTACATTTAGACTTGTCATTCCAGTTTCAGGCTTCTATCATATTGTAGAAGCTCTTGTACTTATAACACCAATCTTGGGTGGTATTTCCGTTTTCCTGCATTTCATTTTAAAAGACTTAGTGTTTGGGATACTTTGTTTGTCACTTACTTTTCTACTTTATATATTGAATTGAACTAGTTAATAGTAAATTTGTCTACCTATTGGTTGGGAACATAGGTGTCATCATGACTTGTATTTTTGGGTCAGGACGATATTAGATGGACTCACAAGAAAAAGGTTGAGAATTATCAAGTCTGTAGATTTTTGGGAGTTAACTACAATAAAAAACAAATTTAGGCGGCGATAAATATGACATTAATAAAGAGTACTAAAGTTTTTACCAGCAATAATTGGATTTTGATGTTGCTAGAGACTTCAGGGACATATTTAGTGATAATTAAGTTATTGTCGTTAATTAGTTGTTGCTAAAGATATTTTTGGTGTAGTGGTTAGCTTTTACATTTTGATGTCTAGTCTTGTGCTTATTCTGACATTTACACATTATTATTTGACAATTCATTTCCTTGTGGCGAAAATTGGAACTGCTGAAGACTATTCTTTCACACCATTTTCAGATTTGTCTAGCTAAAAGAAACTTGATACATAAATTATGCGAGCAAGAGTGAGAATCTTTGAAGAGATTTCGTAGAATTCCTTCAATAAAATCCTTCCATGATATCTCAGTCATTTCTTGAAATTTTTCCATTGCCTCTTTTTTGTCGATACACTATAATCTCTCATGTAACACTCAATTCTAGTCGCAATCTGACCTCTACCCTTCCCTACCTGGATTGGAAATCAGATTGTGTTGTTATAAGTCACGATTCATACTAGTCACATCTAGGGGTACTCTTGGAACATGTTGTGTGATTTGATCTTTTTTCCCTTTATGGGATTATCTAATAAACTCATAAAGGCGGAAGGAGTGTTTAATAAACTTTGTCTGCCCGTAGGCAAGGCAATGCAAACATATGAGGCACTACAATGATCTTGTTTAGTTCCTGGAAGGATCAATATATTAGATTCCTGTGTTTTAGCAAAGATATAACATTTAAAGAGTCTACTGCTATTTCCAGTGGAGTGAAATAGCTTTTAAAAGCCACGTGCAAACCAAAAGTGGATAATAGTAATACAGAGGAACATGTTTCAGTAATACTTGTATATTTACACCATCATCTTGTGCATCACGCAATACAATTACCTACCACTAGACAGAGTGTCTAGAGGCAATTTATTTTTAAAAAATAAAATAAAAAACCCTCATGGATAAGTACAAGCAAGGGGACTAGGTTTGACCTTATCTATCCAAATGAAATAACGAACCTCCACTAATTAACAAGCGTGAAGAAAATAAGAGCTAGAGAGAACTAGGTATTTTATGATTAACATAGAGTTTATAATACACTCTCGGATGATATTACAAATGAGAATTCTTAGAAAATGCAAAAATATGTTAGCCAAGAAGAAAGTTGAGTTTTCAAACTCAAACTTTCTTTTATAAATGTATAAATTTTAGAAGATAGATTGTCCATCTAAAGTAACCTGAAGTATTTTTCTCTTGTCTTCTTCTTCAAATATGTCCAACAACAATTGATAGTTCATCATTTCTTCTTAGATTTGTTGGATTGTATTGAAGCTATTGACATTGTCATATGATTCTGCTTTGCTAGTCGCATCGGAAGGTGCGTTGGAACAAACTCCCTAGTCATTTTACCATCTCAACTATGTTATCTTCCATATGTCTTCTATTTTACTTTTGTTGCTTCCGCTTCTTTGTTCCCTAGGTGATATATCTACATCCCTAGCTACTTTATCAAAGCATATGTCTAATATATTATCTT
>NC_064282.1:51493212-51513335 GCF_019186545.1 Solanum stenotomum
AATGTTATCTTATATATATATACCTTAACTTTTGTAATCTTTGGGTGATTTATCATCCTATAAACTAGGATGTTCTTGATTTTTGAAAGATACACATGAAGCCATTTAAATAAAATGATCTCTACTTTTTACCTCCATATCTTTGGTTTATATTTCTTATTCTATATTGCTCATATTTTATAATACGTTATCAGCATGATTCTCTAATAATCAACTGAGTTATATGCGTATACAAATTTGTTTCACATTAAAATAGTAGGGTTTTCATTTTTGTGCTACAAACATCAAGCGAGAAATAAAATCATAAATGATGAACGACATAAAGTCTTGGCAAAAATGAATACTTTGGCAAAAGTTGCAACTAATGGAAGTCAATTTAGGCAAGTGGTGACAGCAACATGAAATAATTACTGGTATTGATGTTCTTTCGATTGCATTAAGGTATAGTTTCTAATTAAAATGAGACCTTTCTTTTTATCGAGATCCATGAAGGTAAAATATTATCTATTTGATGTCTTTGTATCTCTTTTATGTTGTATTTTAATTGATTCAGGAAAACTAATGTGTTAGTTTTGTAACTCGTGTGAAAATGCTTACAAATGTTAGCGGATTTACAAATAATAACTATACAAGTGTTAGTTTATAAAGAAAATTAGTACATGTTTGAGATAATATTTATGTGACTCGGGGCATAAAGGTTTTTCATAAAAGTTTTGGCATTATTGTATATAGATGTGTTCTCCTGTGGTGGATGCAATGAGATTTTCTTTTATCTGGCAATATATGAAAAACTTGAATGCATTTAGGAAAATTATTGTCATGTTAAATATGTTATCCATGTATAACTAAATTTTCACAATGAATGTACTCACAAGTACTGTGATTATTTTTCCAATACATTTAACCAAACATGCCATAAAATTATTCAATTTCTCCTCTCAGATGCTAAAAGAGTTGTTGGTAGAGGGGAAAGAGAAGATAGGATCAGTAAACTGCCAGGAAATGTTATGAATCGTATCGTAGAGATTCTTCCTGTTGAAGATGCAGTAAAAACCAGTATTTTGTCCAAAAATTGGAGATACATTTGGGCCAGGCTTCCAAATCTGTGGTTGAGCAGGGCCTTTTGGATATATTGCACAACTCAACAAATTTTCAGAGAAAGAGTAAATACAATTCTCTTACAACATCTTGGAGATATTGAGAAGTTTCATCTTAAAGAATCAGTACATTCGTGTTCATATGCACATACTGATAGATGGTTGGTTTATGTCTGTTAGGAATTTGCTTTTTCAACTGCAGTTAATTTTACTTTTACTGCTTTATATTAGATAAGACTTAGTCAATTAGTTGTTAGCCATCTATTCCTATTATTTAGGAGTAAGTTTGGAATATGTTAGTCGTGGTTTACTGCTTTCTGTTTTTCATTCCAGTCTTATAAATGTAATCTGAAGACATCAATAAAAATGTTCTTCTACCAATACTCTTCTTTACTTCTTTGCTTTCTAATAACTCATACTTCTAAAATTTACCAACAATTGGTATCTAGAGCTTTTTTATCTTGTGGGATCTGTGGGTATTTATGTGAGTGATTGTTTCAAGTGACTCAAGCACCACAACCAGAAATAGCAAAAGATTAAAAATGGAAGAAAGCTCAAGTTTATCGGCAATGGCACCTCCTGTCTTCAATGGTGAAAATTTTCACATGTGGGCAGTGAGGATGGAAGCTTATCTCAAAGCTTTAGATCTTTGGGAGGCAATCGAAGAAGACTATGAAGTTCTTCCACTACCCGAAAACCCAACAATGGCTCAACTCAAAAATCACAAGGACAAGAAAACCAGAAAATCTAAGGCAAAGGAATTTCTTTTTTCAGCAGTCTCTTCTACAGTTTTCACTCGTATCATGTCTCTAAAATCAGCAAAAGCCATCTGGGATTATCTCAAGGCAGAATATCAAAGGTATGCAAGTGTTGAATCTCATTAGAGACTTTGAGTTACAGAAGATGAAACAATTGGAAACCATTAAAGAATACTCTGACAGGCTTATGAGCATAGAAAATAGAGTAAAATTACTTGGTTCTGAGTTTAAAGACTTGCGTATTGTTGAAAAGATTATGGTTACTGTACCTGAAAGATTTGAAGCCACCATTACCACTTTGGAGAACACCAAGGATCTGTCAAAAATCACTTTGGTTGAATTATTGAATTCCAGGCTCAAGAACAAAGAAGGGTTATGAGAGAAGATGGAATTAGAGAGGGAGCATTGGCGGCCAAACATGAAGAGAATGGAAGATACAATAAGAAAAACAATAAGAAGAACCAACCAACAAATGGAGAAGGAGCAGCTCGCTACAACAACAAAAGCAAAGCAGGTAGCTTTAAAGGAAACTATCCTCCTTGTAAGCATTGTGGAAAGAATGGGCACGCGCCGTATAAGTGTTGGAAAAGGCTGGATGCTAAATGCAGTAAGTGCAACCAACTCGGGCATGAAGCAATTATCTACAAGAATAAATTGTAGCAGCAAGACGCAGATGCCCAGGTTGCTAATGAACAGGAAGAGGATCAACTCTTTGTGGCATCATGTTTTGCAAGCAATGTTTCAACTGAGGTTTGGCTGATTGATAGTGGATGCACAAACCATATGACTCATGACAAAGAACTCTTTAAAGACTTGAAGCCTACTGGAGTTACAAAAGTCAGAATAGGTCATGGCGGTCATATTCCGGCAAAAGGAATGGGAACTATTACAATTGAAACACAATCAGGTACTAAAGCAATTTCCGATGTTCTTTATGTACTAGATTTAGATCAGAACTTGTTAAGTGTTGGTCAATTGTTAGAAAAAGGTTTCAAATTGTCTTTCGAAGATAAACATTGCTTGATCAAGGAAGCCTCAGGACATGACTTGTTTAAAGTCAAAATGAGAGACAAAAGTTTCTCATTAAATCCATTGGAGGAAGAACAAGTGATGCATTCGGCAAGAGAAAATGCTTCCGAGTTATGGCATAAGAGACTCGGACACTATCATTATCAAGGGCTTCTCAAAATGCAAGAATTGGTGATAGTCGAGAACCTTTCTAAACTGGGAGCGAGTTCTAAAAATTGTCGGGCTTGTCAATTTGGAAAACAAAGTAGACTCCCATTCCCAAAGGCAACTTGGAGAGCAACAAGAAAGTTGCAGCTGGTTCACACCGATATTGGAGGACCCCAAAGGACTCCCTCACTTAAAGGTAGTCTTTATTATGTTATTTTTATTGATGATCTAACCCGAATGTGCTGGATTTATTTTTTAAAGTACAAATTGAAGGTCAAGAGCATTTTTTGGAAGTTGAAAGCGAAGTTGGAAAATGAAAGTTGGTGCAAAATTCAGATTTTACAATATGACAAAGGCAAGGAGTACACTTCTCATCAGTTTGGTCTATTTTGTGAAGAAGCAGGGATTGAACGTCAACTTACTGCTCCTTATACTTCAGAACAAAATGGAGTTAGTGAAAGAAGAAACAGATTTATCATGGAGATGGTAAGATGTATGCTGCATGAAAAGAATTTGACAAAGATGTTTTGGGCAGAGGCAGAAAATACAGTTGTGTTCCTACAAAATCGACTTCCCTCAAAAGCTGTTAAAGATCAAACTCCTTTTGAAGCATGGTATGGATACAAGCCTCCGCTGCATTTTCTTAGAGTATTTGGTTATCTTTGTTTTACCTATGTACCTCAGGCCAAACGGGATAAACTAGATAAGAAGGTTGCCCCGAGCATTTTTATTGGGTACAGTAATGTTTCAAAAGCGTACAAAATCTTTCAACCTGAAGGTGAGAAGATAGTTATCAGCAAAGATGTCCACTTCATGGAAAATGAAGAATGGGATTGGGATGACTCAAGGAATTCCGTCCAAAAAACAAGCTCGTGGTTAAATGAAAGGGACGATGATCCACCAGTTAGGGGAACTCGATTGCTCTCTGTGATATATATGAGAGATGCAATGTTCCGATTCGTGAACCTGCTAACCCTAAAGATTCTCTCAAAGACCCCAAGTGGAGAAATGCAATGGAGGAGGAGTTGTTTATGATTTAAAAAAATGATACGTGGCAGCTTGTTGACAAACCTCAAGGTAGAAAAGTAATTGGGGTAAAGTGGGTGTTCCGAACCAAGTTAAATGCTGATGGTTCAATCAACAAGCATAAAGCAAGGCTTGTAGTTAAGGGTTATGCTCAGATTTTTGGTGTAGATTATTCTGAGACTTTTTCTCCAGTTGCTAGGCTTGACACGATCAGATTGCTTATAACTGTTTCTGCACAACGTGGCTGGAAAGTGCATCAGATGGATGCCAAATCAGAATTTCTTAATGGCATTCTTGAAGAAGAAATTTATGTTGAGCAACCTGAAGGGTTTGTTATAGATGGAAAGGAAGATAAAGTCTATCGACTACATAAAGCTCTTTATGGCTTAAAACAGGCACCAAGAGCTTGGTATAGTCGAATAGATGATTATTTACTCGGTCTCGATTTTTAAAAGAGTCTTTCAGAATTCACATTGTATGTTAAACATAATAGTAGTGAGATTCTTGTTGTTTCTCTTTATGTGGATGACCTTTTGATTACAGGGAGCAGTGAAAAGCTAATTGATGAGTGTAAGCAAGATATGATGCAAGCTTTTGAAATGTCTGATCTTGGTCTTATGACATATTTCCTTGGAATGGAGATTACACAAGGAAAAGATGAGTTTCTCGTTTGCCAGAAAAAGTACGCAAAGGAAATTCTCAAGAAATTCAAAATGGAAAATTTCCAAGAGATTAGTACTCCCATGAACCAAAAGAAGAAACTAAGTAAAGATGATGGAGCCGAAAAGGTGGATGAGACATACTTCAGAAGTTTCATTGGGTGCTTAATATATCTTACAGCAACAAGACCCGATATATTGTATGTTGTAAGTGTTTTATCAAGATTCATGCATTGTCCTAGTGAAGTACATTTGCAGGCAGCCAAAAGAGTTGTGCTATACATCAAAGGAACCATCACCTATGGAGTCGAGTTTCAGAAGAGTCAACCTATGAAGCTTTGTGGGTATTCTGACAGTGATTGGGGCGGTTCCGAGGATGATGCAAAGAGTACTTCAGGGTACTGTTCTAGTCTTGGTTCTAGAATTTTCTCATGGAATGGTAAGAAGCAAGATATTGTAGCTCAATCTACTGCCGAAGCTGAGTTTGTGGCAGCTGCAGCAGCAGTAAATCAAGCATTGTGGCTGAAGAAAATTCTGGTTGATTTGCATATGGAACCAACTGGAAGCATCAACGTGTTCATGGACAATGAAGCAGCAATAGCTATATCTCACAATCCTGTGTTTCATGGAAGAACTACGCACTTCGAAATCAAGTTCTTTTTCTTGAGAGAAGTGCAAAAAGATGGAGATGTAACTCTTGTCTACTGCAAGACGGAAGAACAATTGGCTGATATATTCACTAAGCCTTTACCAGTCAGCAAGTTTCAGCTTCTCAGACAGAAAATTGGAGTTTGCAGCTTCCAAAGCAAGGAGGAGTGTTAGGAATTTGCTTTTTCAACTGCAGTTAATTTTAATCTTACTACTTTATATTAGATAAGACTGAGTCAATTAATTGTTAGCCATCTATTCCTATTATTTAGGAGTAAGTTAGTGAGTTAGGAATATGCTAGTCGTGGTTTACTGCTTTCTGTTTTTCATTCCAGTCTTATAAATGTAATCTGTAGACATCAATAAAAATATTCTTCTACCAATATTCTTCTTTACTTCTTTGCTTTCTAATAACTCATACTTCTAAAATTTACCAACAATGTCACTAGAAAAGGTGTCAAGGAGTTATGCCTTTACATGCCAGATAATCACACTTATAAAGTGTCGTCCTGTGTACTTAATTGTCCAACCCTGACACATTTGGAACTCTTCAAGTGTTTGTTCTGTAACATTCGACAATTTGAAATAACTATGAAGAGGCTTAGAATTGGAAATTTTCATTTTTGGAAAGAATTTAAAAATCTGGAAAATTTGGCTAAGTGTGGAAAATAATGAATTTTCGGCCAACTTTGAACAGTTATAACTCCTAGCTCAGGATGATCTAGGTGTGGTTCCAGTAATGGTTACAAAGTTCGTAGAATGGTCTTTCCAACGCCGCTGAGTTGGCTCGTTTTTGAGTTTGTATGAGTGAGTTATGCCCTTTGAAAGTTGGGCAGTTGGCAGGGAATTCGTCCGAAAAATTGTAAGGGCATTTTGGTCTTTTCCCTAGCCTTGTCTTTGGATATATATTAAGGTGTAAGACTTATTTTTGATCAGTTTTTCCCTTTTTAAAAAGATTAAGAGTTAGGGTTCTTGAGAGAAAAGGAGAGAAAGGAGAAGAAGAAGCAAACTTCGTAAAGATCGTCGTGGTTTTCTTCGGGGGTGATCCCTATTAAGGTATGTGAGTTCATAGTGTTGCGTTGGTTCCTTCCCCCACACGCCAAGCTCGTTTAATTTCGAGAAAAGATTGATTTTGTTTGATTGAAGTTGTTGGTTTGAATTGTTGAAGTTGTAGCTGTGTTGTGTTGTATTTCTTGTTGGTTTGGTGTATGTTTCCGGTGGTGTTTTTGAGTTGAAACTAGTGTATGTTAAGGGTTTTGATGATCCTAAGTGCTTGGGGGTTGAAGCTTTGAATATTGGAAGGTTTAGAGTTGGAGAAAAGGAGGAGAAAAGTCAAGTTTAGGGGGAAAAGGGCTGGGGCGTCGCGCCAGCCAGCGCGCCCCAAGAGGGACTCTGAGGTCCAGCCCCTGGGGCACTGCCCCTACAGAGCCCCAACTAGACCTCTTTGAAGTTTGAGGTCTGGTGCTCCGCGCCTCTCAGAGCGCCAAGCTTTCCCATTCCTTCCCCACTTTCTCATACATGTTCCTAGGTGTTGTACCTATGTTCCCTAGTTGTTTCCAACACCCCAAGGTACGTTTAAACGTCAAGAACTCGTCCATAACACGTAATCAAATACCTTGAATCCATGATTCCAATTCAAGGAGAGTAATTTTCCAAGTCAAGGGAAGTTAAGAGTTGAGTCTAGAAGTTCAAGAAGGGAGTCAAAGCAAGTCTTTAAAGCTTTCCAAGAGTCTTTGTTGAATGTTTTAACTTCATTTTAAGGCTCAAGTTTCAATTTAAGCCAAGTTTCAAGTTGAGTCAAGTTTTAAGTAAAGTCAAGTTTCAAGTTATGTCAAGTTGCAAGTTAAGTCAAGAGTTTAAAGTTGAGTTCATTTCTCAAAGTTATTAGGGAACTATGTATTCCCAAAGAAGTTTCCAAATGTTTTTACACTTAAGTAAGAAAGGAACTATGATTCTAAAAGAGCCTTTGGGCTAGTTTTCAAGAAAAAGGAACATTGTTTCCAAGTGAGCCTTCGGGTAAAGTTTTGAGTAATTATCTCAAATAAAGAAAGATGTGTTTAAAACACTTATGAGCTAAGTATTTTTGGGAGTAGTCTTGAGCACCGAATTGGGGACACAAGTTCATATAAACTCAACTTTCCATAAGAACCATGCGCCAACATGGGAGTTAACGGGTCATACTTTTTAGATGAATCCGTAAGATTAAGCTAGTGGATCCACTTAGTAAAGGTAGCTTCCTATATCACGGCAAGGTATAGGATGGTCCTTGGGCAACGTGAGGTAAAACGTTGTATCACCACTAGGGCTCATAGTGGTGATTGTCGGTTGAAAGAGTCTCCCACTAAAGTTATATTACTTTTATATAAGTAAAGTTGAGTTGTTATTGTTTTATCTTTAACAAGCTAAGTTGTTTACACTATTTTGCAAGCTTTATATATTGCATATGTCGTCTTGCTTTATATATTGAGTTCAGTTATTCATGAGTTGAATAGAGCCAAGGTAAGAGTTCCTTCGTACTCCTTCCAAGTTTAAGTTGTGGATTAGCTTTCCAGCTCGCATACTCGTACATTCAATGTATTGATGCCAGTTGGCCTGCATCTTATTATGGTGCAGACACAGGTACCCATGGCTAGCATCCGGTTCGCCGTTGATCAAGTTGAGTACTTCCGAGTCAATGGTGAGCCTCTTTGTGTTCCGGAGGACTCGATAACGTTGTTCTCTCAGTTTTGTTTTATTAGGGTGTTGCGGGGTCTGTCCCAACATCCATCTCAGTATTATAGAGGCTTCATAGACAGTCAGTCAGGTGGTTTGGAGTCTCTCATCTATGTATATATGTAAATATTCTATTTTGAGACTCGAGATGCCTTTTTGGCCAGATTTTATTTCAGTCAGGTTGTTTTAAAACCTTGCATTGCATTGAGTTTTCCGCTGAGTTAAGAAAGCCAGGCCAAGGGTTCGCTTGGGGGCCAGTAATGGTCTTCGAGTGCCAGCCACGTCCAGGGTGTAGGCTCGAGGCGTGACATGTTCAAACCACCAAAATCCTTTGTTGCTTTCCAGAATCTAATAAACCTTCGTCTGCAAAGGATAACCTATGTACCAACCACTGAGTTTTATGTTATCGATTGCCCCCTTCTTGTCAATTTAGCCTTGGTGGACTGTCGTGGCACTCAATACCTGAACATTATTGTCTCATCACAATTGGAGCACTTGGTTGTTCATGGTTGTCCCTATCTCTATCTAAATCTCTTTATGAACTGCAGAGGATTGAGAAAGTTACAACTTGAAATAGACAAAGTACTGGAGCAATCCAAATCCAAAACAGGACGAAAAATCAACTTTGGAAAAGCTTCTTTTAAGTGTCGCAGCTACACTTGAGTTTCTCCAAATTGGTTTAAGTTTCCTTGAGGTAAGCATTTGACATGTTGTTATACTTGTATATCTTATAGGATTTGTATTCATGCAATTCTAATTTTTGTTGCTCTGAAGCTTTTGACGGCTGACACAATTTCTAAGAGGGGTCCTTTCGCGAGCTTGCAAAAGCTGTCATTAGGAATAGACTTGAGAAAACTGCATCAGACTACTTGCGCTCTACAGTTGATTAAGAGTTGCCCCAATTTGAGTATACTTCAAATTTCGGTAAGTAATGGAAAATTATAATGTGATCAGAACTTGATATGTGTATTTTTTATACTTGTGACTGCCATTTTGTATACCGGTTCCGCTCCTCTCTAAGTTTTTTTTCCCCGGAATATTATGTATTCCGTGAACCTTTAACATGATATGGAAGGCATCCACTTAGTAAGATAGGTTTATGTGGTATGTTTATGTAAGCACGAGAAGTTTTAACTGATTCAATACTTGTTTTATACCATTAGGTATGTGCTTCTGGCGACAATGCAGAAGCAGTTTTGAAATACCTGGACAGACCGATTACTTGCTTGGACCTACGACTCAAGAACCTCAAGTATGTGGCGATCAATTGTTATGAGTGCTCAAAAACTGAATTGCTTTTTATAAAGCTACTGTTTGCTTGCGTTCCATCTTTGGTAAGGATGTGCATTGAGCAGAAAAAAGCCATTGATTCCAGAGAGGAGAGCAAAATCATCAAAAAGTTGATGTGTTTCCTCAGAGGTTCTCCTTCCATTTTCCGGATTAGGAAATTAAGAACCACAAAGTGCACGTCATATATAATGGTATAAGTTTAGTATGTGTGTGTACAGAAATTTTCTTACATTTAGACTTGTCATTCCAGTTTCAGACTTCTATTGTATTGTAGAAACTCTTGTACTTATAACACCATCTTGGGTGGTATTTCCACTTTTCCGCATTTCATTTTAAAAAGACTTAGTGTTTGAGATATTTTGCTTGTCACTTACTTTTCTACTTTATATATTGAATTGAACTAGTTCATATTGAATTGGCCTACCTATTGGTTGGGAACATAGGTGTCATTACGACTTGTATTTTTGGGTCGGGACGATATTAGATGGACTCACAAGAAAAAGGTTGAGAATTATCAAGTCTAGAGATTTTTGGAAGTTACTACAATAAAAAACAACTTTTAGCAGCGATAAATGTGCACACTAATAAAGAGTACTAAAGTTTTTACCAGCAACAGTTGGATTTAATGTTGCTATAGGCTTCATGGACTTATTTAGCGGTAATCAAGTTTTTGCCGTTAATTTTTATTTTTTTAACTAAGAGTTAGAGAAAATTAGGTATTCTAAGATCATCGTAGAGTTTATATTATTCTCTATAATGATATTACAAAGGGATAAGGTAGAAGTACCCCCTAGACATGGCATAGAGAGTTTGCACACTCTCTTGAAGACAAGTGATGAGTGCACAAATTGGACACATGTCATTGTTTGATTGGTAACTTTATAATTAGCTAGTACACATTTTTATTGATATTAAAACTTATATTTATTTAATTATTTTTATTTCTTACTTTGTAAAAATATTTATTTTAATTTCTTTTCACTTTAAACTTTTTTAAAATTAATTTATTATCTTTTCACTTTTAATTATTTTTAAAAAATTATGTGTATTTTTTTAAAAATAATTTAAAAGTTTCCTTTAATTTTAATGTTTTGATTTTTTATGTTTTATTTGATTTTCTTCACTTATTTTGATATCCATTCAAAAGTAACTTATTTTAAATACAAGACATTTGGAATTAAATTTGAAATCAAATCAAAACGAAAGACAAAGAAAATAAAAATCAATAGAAAAATAAAAGAGAAAAAACAACGAATGTAGGTAAAAAAAAAAGTTTCGTTACAAGGTAAAAAAAATGTGTATTAACTTAATTTAAATACAAGATAAAGAAAATAAGAATATTTTTTAAAAAATAAAAATTTAATTTTTGTAAAAAAATAAGAAAAAAATTATTTTTTTATATGTTTTTTTTTTACTTTAAAAAAAATATATTTACACACGTGGCGGCGAGTTTATACAAACACAACCAACTTGGGTGGTTGAAAGTGTCATATCAGCACAAAAGGTGCACAAATATACGAAAAAATGAGTTCAGGGAGTAATATGACCTTTTTTAAGTTTAGGTGTGTCTCTAAGATTTCGGTTATAGTCTAGGGGGTACTTATGTCTTATCCCTATTACAAATGAAGATACTTAAGTAATGCAATGAATATAAAAGTCAAGAATAAGATTGAGTTATTAGCCTCAAACTTCAATTTATATATGTATGAACTAAAAAAGATAGTTTGCCCGTCAAAAGTAACCTGAAGTATTTTCTTCTTATCTTCTTCTTCAACTCTGTCCAAAAACACTTCGTAGCAATTCTTTTTGGATTTATTGGATCTTGTTAAAGTTGTTGACACTGTCATATGATTTTGCTTTGCTAGTCGCATTGATAGGTGCCTTGGAACAAAGTCCTCAAGTCACCTTACCATCCCAACTGTGTTGCCTTCCATGTGCCTTCTTTTAGATTTTGTTGCTTCCACTTCTTTGTTGCTTTGGTGAGAGATCCCCTTCCTTGGCCACCTTATCAAAGCATATGTCCAACATATCTTCCTCATCATCCCCATCGGACATGTCTGTTCCCAAGTCAATATCATAAGCTGCAGTTGGACTAATTCCTGAAACTATAACTTCTAGATCATGACTCTTAGCCAATACTCCAATATATTTGGTGTTCATGGCCAAACTCTTTTTAAAGCTATCAACTGTCATTGCCATAGATGGATTTGTCTTACTTGTAGGCACAAATTCGGGTGCTGAGGGCTTAACTTACTCATAGGAGGTGAAGTAATGTTTTCCTCTTCCTCAACTAAATCTTCCCATTTAGAAGCACTCGTTTCCTTTTGTTTTTATTTAGAAACATTCAAACCGTTTTTAGCTTCCTCTGGATTCGAAACAGCCATGATAGGTGTATTTGGACTGGTTTCTTTACCAGCTATCTCCTCTATAACAATGAACTCATTTTCATGTGTCAAAACAACTTGTTGATCAACATGCTCCCTATTCTTGTTCAAATTTCGAGGAACAAGACCCAAATTGTTAACGTCTTTGTCAAACTGGGCAGAATTTTGTGTGTGCTAAAGTACACCAGTAACAGGTTGGGATTTGCCTAAAGTACTCCCAAATTCAGTAGATAATTCATCTATACCATGTATCCTTTCTTTCTGTCCAATATTCTCATCTCACAACACATCGAATTGAGTACATTCAATTACGATGTTGCTTCTATCAAGCTCAACCTCTGTAGAATTGTTTTGGTGCAAAATCTGATTGTTTGAGGACTTAGAAGCACCATTTTTTTATGTGAGACCAAAGTCCTTTCGTTATAATTGGAGTTTCATGCAATGGAGTTGTCTTGTTTAGCCGCAACTACATTAGGTGAACCCAACACTCCGTCTTTCCCAACACCCCGCCTAGCGGCCTCAATCGATTTGCCTTTGTTCTCTAGATTCTCTTCATTATTAGAGTCAAAAAGTTGTAGCTTCTTCAGAACTATTTTCAACAGATTGATCAACAGTAGCATCCCTGACAACCCCCAAATTATTTCGAGAATCTCTTCCTTCACCAGAATTATCATCAGGAACCAATTGTCGCTGTTCTTCGTTGTTGCTTTTGCTCTGAAATTTAGCATTTATAATATCCCTTGCATCACCTTGATATTGCTCCACATCCGTACCTTTATCCGTTGCATCATTCTGATTTTTAGCACCAACCTTGCCGAGAAACACACGACAACTATTTTCATCATGCCCTTGTCGTACACAATACCTTGGGAGATTATCATAAACAAACTCTTAATAATGCTCCATAACTTTGCCTGAATCTTTGTCCACGAAGAATAACTTTTTTTTGTTTTGGATGCTTATCCACTAGATCTAGAATGACCTTAACTCTAGCAGTACTTGGCCTGGTACGTTCTTGAGTGGCTTTCTCTACAGCAATTGGTTTCCCAACGGCTGAAGCAATTGATAAAAGTGATTTTTTGACAAAAAGATTGGGTGGCAGATCTGGAAAAGATATCCATGTCAATACTTTCGATGTTTCTTCCTTAGGATTGAACCATATATTCCAAAGAAACGTTCTAAATAGAAACTCTTCACCATTGAATTTGATATAACCAGAATTTCTCGACAAAACTTGAACAAAGTCTTCATATAAATCAAACCTGATCAAGAGATGACGAAACTCAAGTTGTCCAATGTTACAATGGCCTTTAATATCGAGTTGCTTTGGAATAACCTTGCGCATTTCATGTAAATCTGGTTTTCCATAAGAAAATTTGAGAATAACGGCTTGATGTAGCCCTTCCTCTATGCAAAATGCATTAACTTCATCCATGGTGAATTCGATGGTTGGTTCTTCATGAATGAATTTAATTGGTTTCAACTCAGTTTTGGATATAGGCCTGCTAGAAGAATTGACTTGATATGTTGGTGTATGTGTTGATGAATCAGTAGTATTTTGGATATGTTGTGGTGGTGTTTTATCCCCAGCAGGAGGCTGGGACACAGCTAGAACAGCCATATGACTGCCGCCCTCAAATCTCCATGAGAGAGGAGAAGAGCGTGGGTTTAGGGTTGTCTTGCTATTGCCGTTAATTAGTTGCCGCTAAAGATCATTTTTGGTGTATGGTTAGCTTTTACATTTTGATGTCTAGTCTTGTGCTTATTCTGACATTTACATATTATTATTTGGCAATTCATTTCCTTGTGGCGAAAATTGAATTGCTGAAGACTATTCTTTCACACCATTTTCATATTTGTCTAGCTAAAAGAAACTTGATACATAAATTATGCGAGCAAGATTGAGAATATTTGTGAGAATCTTTGAACAAATTTCATAGAATTCAAATCCTTCCACGATATCTCAGTCATTTCTTGAAATTTTTCCATTGCCTCTTTTTTGTTGATACACCATAATCTCTCATGTAACACTCAATTCTAGTCACGATCTGACCTCTACCCTTTCCTACCTGGATTGGAAATCAGAATGTGTTGTTATAAGTCACGATTCATACTTGTCACGTTTAGGGGGTACTCTTGGAACACGTTGTGTTATATGATATTTTTTCCCTTAATGGGATCATCTGATAAAATCATAAAGGTGGAAGGAGTGTTTAATAAACTTAGTCTATTAAACTTAGTCTGCCCGTAGGCTAGGCAACTCAATCAAATGAGGCACTACAATGATCTTGTTTTGTTCCCGAAAGGAGTGTTCAATTATCGGGTTTCCCTGGAGGCGCAGCAACAATCTGCATTCAGGAAGCAAGGATCAATATATAAGATTCATGTGTTTTAGCAAAGATATAACATTTAAAGAGTTTACTGCTATTTCCAGTCGAGCAAAATAGTTCTTAAAAGCTATGCGCAAACCAAAAGTGGATAATACAGAGGAACATGTTCCAGTAATACTTGTATATACACGGTACACCATCATCTTGTGCATCACCCAATACATTTACCTTTTTTTTTTGGTCAAATTTATACCACTAGACAGAGTGTCTAGAAGCCTTTTTTAAAAAAATAAAAAATCCTCACGGATAAGTACAACCAGAATTTATGTGACTTTTTTTAATTCACCTTTTGAATTTTGGAATTCAAACAAAAGTGTATCTTTGACCATAAATTTTTCATATATCTTTTTTAAATATATTTAATTGTCTATTAATATGACTTAATATATTTTTTATAATAGAGTCTCCAATGATACTACAGATGAGAATGCTTAAATAATGCAAAATTTAAACCATAATTGCCACTATTACCTTGTGAAGAGAAAAATATAAAACTAACGACAAATATGAAAGTAAAGAAAATGAATACATCATTCTTGAGAAATAAAGAAAGGAAAACTCAAAAGTGTCAAAGTATATGAACCGCCAGTGGCACCAACATATGCATTATGAGGAACAAAGGGTATCTGAGTTCCAGTGGCCTTCCCAATAAGGTGATAAGGCACAACATTTTCTGTTGGTTGTCCACTTCCATGCCCTGGCAATGCTGACATTTGATGTGCACCACTTGGTTGTCCAGTCGCTCCACTCGTTGAGTAGGAATGTGTTTTGCCTTGTCCACCCTCAGGTATAGGCCTCTTCTCGAGGGTGGGAGAGGCCTGACATATTAGGTGGGATATTAGCCAAATTGATCATTACATGAGAATCACATTTGGACAGAGGCGGACCCACATGTGTATTTGGGGTGCACGTGCACTTGTTTACTTTGGAAAAAATCATGTATATATATATAATATACATATCTATCTTGAAAAACTGACATCAATATAAGTGCCCTCGGGGAAAGTATAAAAGGTTGTTTTGAACTGCTGGTACATGATAATACATCCCACCTATGTGACCTGGGTTCTATCTCAGTTGATCTTAGATCTCAGAGTTGTCAATGGATGGCATATCTGATGTTATTCACTGTGCAAAAGAAATAGTATGAATTGAGTGATTTCATACTCCCTCAATTGCATCAAATAAACTTAGATTTTTTATTGTACCTAAGTTACAACCACAAAGCGATAAAAAATGATTTCATACTTAAACCAGCACATTTAATTTCCGATCCAGGTTGAGAAGGATAGAGGTCAGAGGCGACTGGAATTGAGTATTATATGAGAGATTATGGCATTTTAACAGAAGAGGCAATGGAAAAATTTCAAGAAATGGATGAGATAATGTGGAAGGATGTAAATGAAGGAATTTTATGCCCAACTCCAGTGTCTACAGATATTCTCACCTGTGTTCTTAATCTTGATCGCATTATTGATGTCACTTACAAACACAACCAGATGGATACACTCATCCTGAAAAAGTACTGAATCCTCACATTATTGCCTTGTTGGTGGACTCTATTGAAATTTAAGACATAGGACCTCTCTGTTTCTATGTTTCAATTGAGCCTCATTGTACTGCAGATTTCAGTTTGCAGCACAAAAAAACAAGGTCAGCCCCATAAAAGCCACTTTTAAATTAACACTCTTCTAATTATGATTACAGCTCATACAAGAAGGGGCGGACCTAGAGTTTGCCGAGGGGGTTCACCCGAACCCCCTCGGCAAAAAATTATGTTGTATATTTAAGGTATTTTTAAGAATATTTATGTTTATATATTGATTTTGAACCTCCTGAATATAAGATTAGAGGTTGGCTTAGTAGTTGAGGGGTTCAAACCTCAAATCTTAAGCACTGCTCTTTTTTTTCGAACCCCCTTAATGAAAATCCTGAATCCGCCACTACATACAAGTAGTAATATATTTGATCGCGTTACAATGAGCCTCTCAAGCACACATTGTGAGACGTGTGTTGTGCTGCGGGCACCAGACAGTCCAGTAATCCATAAGGTCTAGCTGATCCAACTACCAGACAATCCACTGTTAGCTAATGATGTTAACTAAACTTTATACCCATATACACCTTTGATGAAGGTCCACTTCACTCCTGGTGGATTGAAGTGGCTAAACTTTATACCCATATACAGCACATAATTCCCCAAACTACAACAAAAGAAGCACATAGCAGAGAAATAGTCCAAAAAAAAAAGAATCACAGTAAAATTTGTCAAACACACACATACTAAATTCATACCATTATATTTGCGGTGCACGAGGGTTCTTAATTTCCTAATCCGGAAAATGGAAGGAGAACCTTTGGGGAAACACATCAATTTTTTTATGATATTCCTTTCTTCTCTGGAATCAATTTCCTGCTCAATGCACATCCTTACCAAAGATAAAATGCAAGCAAGCAATAGCTTTACAAAAAGCAATTCAGTTTTTGACCACTCATAAAAATTGTTCGCCACATACTTGAGCTTGTTGAGTTGTAGGTCCAAGCTGGTAATCTGTCTGTCCAGGTATTTCAAAACAGCGTCATCAGCATTGTCGCTGGAACCACATACCTATAAAACAACTACTGAATCAGGTAAAACTTCTCGTGCTTCCATATATATATATATATACCACATATACCTGTCTTACTAAGTGAATGCCTTCCATTTCATGTTAAAGGTTTGACGGAATGCATAAGATTACAGGAGAAGAAATTTAGAGAGGACTGAAACCAGTATTCAAAATGACATGCTTACATTAAGAAATTCAGGAGCAATATTGCAGCAGTTATAACCAACATCCAATGCGGTACTATGCTATACACAATATATATAAAGAAATACCAAGTACATGATCACAAATACGAAGTGAAAAAATCAACGAGATCATCCACATATCATGACCACACAATTTACCATTACTTACCCAAATCTGAAGTATACTCGAATTGGGGCAACTCTCAATCAACTGTAGAACATAAGTAGTCTGACACAGTTTTCTGAAGTCTATTCCTAATGAAAACTCTTGCAGGATCGTAAATGGAGCCCCCTTAGGAATTATGTCAGCAGTCAAAAGCTTCAGAGCAACAAAAATTAGAATTGCATGAATACAAATCCTTTAAGATATATAAGTAAGTATAACGACATGTCAAATGCTTACCTCAAGGAAACTTAAACCCATTTGGAGAAACTCAAGTGTAGCTGCGGCACTTACAAGAAGCTTTTCCAAAGTTGATCTTTCATAATGTTTTGGATTTGGATAACAATCCAGTACTTTTTCTATTTCAAGTTGTAACTTTCTCAATCATTTGCAGTTCATAAAGTGATTTAGATCGAGACAGGGACACCCATGACCAACCAAGGACTCCAATTGTGATGAGATAACAATGCTCAGGTATTGAGCGCCATGGCAGTCCACCATGACTAAATTGACAAGAAGGGGGCAAGTGATAACACAAAACTCACTGGTTTGTCCAAAGGTTATCATTTCCAGACAAAGGTTCATTAGATGCCGGAAGCCAACAAAGGAATTTGGTGGTTTGAAGAAACAGTCGAAGAGTTCCAAATGTGTCAAGGTTGGACAATTAAGTACATAAGAAGACAATTTATAAGTACTATGTGAAGGTAGAGCTCCTGGACACCATATCTGGTGACAAAAAGCATCCACCTATCAATATGTGCATATGAAGATGTGCGTACTCCTGAAACATCAAAATGAAACTTTAAAATATCTCAAAGATGTTGTAAGAGAATCTTATCTACGTTTTCTCAGAAAACTGATTGAGATTTTACTGCCAATTATAGAAAAAGGCCTTGTTCAACCCCAGATTAGGAAGCATAGCCCAAATGTATCTCCATTTTTTGGACAAACTACTGGTTTTTGCTGCGTCTTTGATACGATCTGATAGAATGTATGCATCCACTAATGGTCACCGGACATCCCTTGACAAAAAATAAGTGCAACAAGTAAATAACTCAAGGTAAAGTTGACACAAGGATTAATTTACGTGGAAACCTCTTGCTCAAAGGAGGAGAAAACCACGACCTTTCTTCACATGATTTCCAACCAAACTCCATTTCATTCAAAACAAAGCAAAGCTTCAGATTACAAACTCTTGTAACTTAGGAATTAAAATTTTAATCCCTTCCCCTTACTATAGTAACTCTACTACAAGCAAAAGAACTAAACAATAACTCTATTGCCCACTAAACCAATTAGATCTAGTCGATCTAAACTTCAAGAGCCCAACAAAGCTAACTCTAGCCACCAACTCAGATCTCAAAGATCAGAGCATACACAAGCAGCAACTCTACTTCACTAAGCAATAACTATGTTGCCCACTACACCAACTAACTCTAGTTGTCTTGACTTTAACAACCTGACATAACTAACTCTAGCTAAAAATCAGCACACTCAACAAACGATCTAATTCCTTTATAATATAGGAATAGATCTTACAACATTAGACCACAAGACACAAAACTCAAAATAAAACTAAAGGCGTTTCAACACTCCATCAGGTCCCTTGTTGTGTATGAACAATGTTTTTCCTTTAAGATGACTTTTTTCTTTTTGAGCTTTTGAATTTTCAAAATTCAAAATTTCATTTGCCAAAAACTTGGGTAATGTCTTCACAGAAGAAACTAATACAATATGGACACAAACCCTTGAAGCAAAGTCATTGGTTGGGAGCATGTTGCTCTAAAAAGACGTGCACCAACCACAACAGGTTTGACAGCTTTTAGACCATTGTCTTTTGTCTTTTTCATATACGGAGTCTTTCCTCGACCAGGTCCCTTGTTAGAACCTAAAGTTTGTTAAATTATCAAAACTTCACATCAACTCCAAAATAACAGTTTCCCCCTTTTTGATGATAACAAACTTATTCAAATTTCCCCCTTTCACCGGTTCCCCCTTCATTCCCGAAGTTTGTTAAATCATCAAAACTTCAAATCAGCTCCAAAATAATATTTTTTCCCCTTTCGAAGATGTGAGTATTATTAACACAAATGTGGAATCATCTAGGGGCTATTGATATCCACAACAACAACATTTGCAACGCTTTCAATGACTCAAATAAATAATGTGACTCGTTAAAATCTTAGTATTAGAGAAAACAATTTTGAGAGTTTTGCTTTGGACTTTTTGCTGTGTTCCCCTATTTTTCTCCAGCTTATTTAATTAAGATAAAAATATAGGTGATGTTTTTATTTTCTAAATTTTAGTTTGTTTTAGATACTTCGGGATAGAAAAATTAAAATTATCTTAATCTTTTGTAGGGTAAAATCGTTTCTTTTTATATATGATTTTTTTATTTCTTTTGTCTCAACACAATTCTCAAAATATTGAAAATTTTAGTAGTTCAATTGGTTTAGTACCTGAATCATTATCTTATTGGCGAATTTTGATTCCTCATTTCACCTTTCTCTAACCCCAAATTGTTTTTAAAAAAGATCCAAAATATAATGTGTAAATTTATAAGTCATTCATAAGTGGATGTTTGGTTATGTTTCATTGTGAATCTTGTCATAAACAATGTATTTTTAAAATGAAAATAATATTATAATATTTGATTGTGTCTGACCATGAAATACAAAGATAAGTATAAAAAACACAACTAAACTATTCCTTTTCTTTTTAGTTTCATACTTAAACTATTGAGAGTGTGACTTTCATACCTAAACTATCACTTTTTAATTTCAGAAACACACATCAGTTGTGTGTGTAATGCACTCTCTCTTTTATTTAAAAAACCTTGACACATGACATTCCACATGGATAAAATATTCCACATTGACAAAAATTAAATGATAAATTATTAGTATTAATTAAAAATTAAAGATTAAGGTATTAATATCCATAAAAAAAATATTTTTTTTAAAAAAATAAAATTTAAATTATTTTTCTTACCTCACTCCATCACCTCCTCCACGTACTCCCCCCCC
>NC_064282.1:51513435-51526452 GCF_019186545.1 Solanum stenotomum
CCCCCCCCCCCCTCCCCACCAAAAAAAAATTGATATTATTTTATTTTTAAAAAATAGAAATTTTACCCCATTCTATTTAACCCTCTGCTCCTAATTTTTATTTTTTTATACATTTTTTCTCATTTTGTGTTAGATATGTACGTACATATATTTTTAGATAAAAAAATTCTACTAGTGTACCGAATATAACATAAATAAATTAGAAAAAATAAAGAGAGAGTATATTACACACACCATGATGAGAGTGGTATAAAAGAGAGAGGTGTGTTTCTCAAACTAAAAAGTGATAGTTTAGGTATGAAACTAAAAAAAAGGTATAGTTTAGATGTGTTTTTTACATTTATCTCAAATACAAATAAAAAATATTTTTAAATTTTGTTTCAGGGCCAAACAAAGTGAAAAAACTTTTAAGGGTCAAAAAAGTGAAAAATGTGCAAGCGCACGTAATTTCACTAGTGTGTAAAATTAATTATTGGGGAAAACTGACCCTTTCACGTTCTCCATTTTCTTTGAGCAAATACCCTAGTAATACATTTAACCAATCGACACTTTTCCAAAATCCAATAATGGCGATGAGCAAAGATAAATACTAACCCGAAGAACTCATGATTCACATTTTTTAGTATAACTAGTCATGGACACGTGTGTTGCACGTGTGAGCCATGTTAAGTTGTATCATTCTTTGTGGAGAGATATTTGTAAAGCAGTGGTGTCATGAGTGTGTGCATTATTATTGATGTAGTAGATTAGTCTTCTGATGATTGGATGAGCTATTATTGATCTCGTATATATAGGGAAAAAGAATTAATTTATGCATTTAATAATAAGTAGGAACGACAACATGAAGTTAATATGAAGTGTCAAACAGAAGCATGAAAGTATTGTAAATTATGAATAATAATAATATTAAAACATTAGAATACAATACAATATCAAGAAAGAAGAAACTCTAGTCAATTTTTTGTGCCTTCATGTTTTCATTCCTGGAATTTTTAAGTAATGAAAAAAAAAACATTAATGATGTAGCATATGTTGGAGAAGAAGTACAGAGAAATCTGGAAACAATAAAAAAGAGAAGGAAAACTGCGACTTCTTTCAATTTATGATTAATTGGAAGTTACAAAATAACAAAATATGCCCACATGATATATAGGCTAAGTGATAAATAACTAATCCTAAAATATAGGTCCTATAACCCCACTAAAACACTATTTCAGCAACACTAGGAAACTACCTAACAGAATGCAGAAGACTAGTTCAACCAAACTATCCATGTCCTAATGTACGTGTTCCTACTTTGTTTTGAATCACTTTTCAACATTCCCTCTTGATTCAAAACTATAGACACCAAATAATCCTCTGAAATAGCAAAATTTCTCTTTAGATAAAGCTTTGGTAAGTACATCTTCCAGCTGGTCTTGTGTCTTGCAATACTCCAACAATATTTCCTCCTTTGCTACCAAATCACGAATAAAATGGTAACGAATATCAATATGCTTTGTCCTGCTATGGAATGTTGGATTCTTGGTCATGGAGATGGTTGCTTTATTGTCACAAAATATCTCTGTTGCTCCCTTCTGCAGTTGTTGAAGGTCTGCTAATACTCTTCTTAGCCAGACGGCTTGACAAGCTGCTGAAGTTGCTGCAATATACTCAGCTTCTGAGGTTGACAATGTAGTTGTAGCTTGCTTCTTTGAACTCCAAGTCACCGCACCTGAGCCTAAAGTGAAAACGTTTGCTGAAACACTTCGTCTGTCATCCAATGAACTTCCATAATCGCTATCTGTGTACCCACACAATCTGAAATTATTGGTATTTGAGTACCAAAAGCCATAGTCCAAAGTTCCAGCAATGTACCGCAAGATTCTCTTTGCTGCTCCATAATGTACCTTTGAAGGTTGCTGCATAAACCTTGAAACAACACCAATAGAAAATGCAATATCAGGTCTAGTGTGCGTCAAATATATTAGACCTCCAACCAAGCTTCTGAACCTCCTTGCATCTGCTAACTCTTCTTCATTCACCTGCTGCAATTTTTCATTTATAATCATTGGTGTAGCCGTAGGCTTGCAATTGAGCATGCCAAATTTATTGAGAAGGTCTCTGCCATATTTCCTTTGTAAAAGAAATATTCCATCCTCGGTTTGGTGGACTTCAAGGCCCAGAAAATAATGCAATAACCCCATATCCGACATCTCAAAGTCATTCATCATTTGAGACTTGAAATTATCCACAAGAGAATTAAATGAGCTATTGTAAATGATATCATCAATATAAAGGCATACAATGATGAAATCATTACCTTCCTTCTTCACATATAATGTGGGTTCATTCTCACTTCTCATGTATCCATTTTTTCTGGAAGTAACCATTGATCTTGCTATACCACGCTCGAGGGGCTTGTTTCAAGCCATACAATGCCTTTTTCAGCTTGAACACCTTTGTTTCGTTGCCTTCCTTTATGAAACCTTCAGGTTGAGTTACATAGACTTCTTCTTGTAAGTCTTCATTGAGAAATGCCGACTTGACATCAAATTGGTAAACTGGCCATTTCAACTGTGCAGCCAATGCTAGAACCAGCCTCACTGTTTCAAATCGAGCTACCGGAGAAAATGTTTCTTCAAAATCAACACCATACCGTTGTTCATAGCCTTTTTCCACAAGACGAGCTTTGTGCTTTTGTAGGCTACCATCTGCAGTAAATTTTGTTTTAAACACCCACTTCAGACCAATTGCATTTTTCCCTTTTGGTAACTCCATCATTTCCCATGTTCCATTCTTTTCAATGGATTTCATTTCCTCCATCATTGCTTTCCTCCATTCTTCTTTTTGTGCAGCTTCTTCATAATTTAAGGGATCTGAAACAGAAAAAGTAAATTGACAAGTCGCATAAAGGTTATTAGCATACTTGGGATTTGGTGTTCTAAGCCTTGTTGATCTTCTTAATGGAACTATCCCATCTGAAGACTCTTCATGAGTTGCTGAAATCGGTGAGGTTGGTAACTCCATGGAAGAACCTGAAAGTGAACTTGCAGGGGTTGACCCTTTTTCTTCTTCTTCAGTGATTCCAAGAGGCATAGGAGTTTCTTGTCGCACCAGCTTTTCACTCCAATCCCAACTTGCATTTTCATCAAATATTACATCTCTTATAACTGAGATCTTGCCATTAAAAGGGTTATACAATCTATATACTTTGGAGTGAGTACAATAGCCAATAAAAATGCATTTTTCAGATTTTTCATCAAACTTTTGACAAGCTTGTGAACTTACCAAAGCATAAGCAACACACCCAAAAACCCCTAAATGACTTACATTTGCTTTCCTACAATGCCAAGCTTCATAAGGAGTTTTATTCATAACAACTTTTGTTGGTGAAAGATTCAACAAGTAAATAGATGCTGCCACAGCTTCTGCCCAGAACTGATTTGCGAGTTCCTTTGCTTGCAACATGCTCCTTGCCATCTCCACCACAGTCCGGTTCTTCTGTTCAGCGACACCATTTTGCTATGGGGTATAAGGAGTTGTTAACTCCCTATGGATGCCATTTGTTTCACAAAACAAATTGAATTCGTTGGACACAAACTCTCCTCCTCTATCTGTGCGAAGAACTTTGATACAGCTGCTACTTTGGTTTTCCACCAAAGCTTTAAATTTATGAAACTTTTCAAATGTTTCAGACTTGCTCTCCAGAAAATACACCCAACTCATGCGACTATAATCGTCAGTAAACAACAAGAAATAACGACTTCCACCTAAGGACTTAGTCTGCATTGGACCACATAAGTCAGCATGTATTAATTCTAAACATTTTGAAGCTCTCTATGCTTTTCCAACAGGAAAAGATTTCCTAGTTTGTTTCCCATAAATGCACCCTTCACATAAATCAAGAGAGCTAATTTTCGGTAATACAAGAACCATACCTTTATCACCTAGCAATTTCATGCCCTTTATATTGAGATGACCATACCTTAAATGCCATAGCTTCGAGTCGTCCTTTGCACTTGCAGTGAGAGCAAAATTTTCCAGTTAGAAACGTCCAGTGGAAGCATATTGTTTGGTGTCTTGGTGATGTGAACCTTTTTGCCTGACTTCTTGTTTGTAATAACTCAAGCATCATCATCAAACAAAAGAGAATATCCGTCAGCCATTAGTTGTCCAACACTTAACAAATTGAATCCTAAATCTGGTACGAATTGAACATCATCCAACATTTTTACTTTGTCGTGGCTAGTGTCTACAACCACCTTGCCTTTTCCTTCAACCTGCATCTCTTTTGTGTTGCCAAGCTGCACCTTCTTCTTTTGCTTCTCATCAAGGTCTCTGAACATAGATTTGGCCCCTGTCATATGATTTGAACAACCACTGTCTACAAACCATATATCACTTGGCTTATGGTTTGCATCAATGCAAGCCATAAAAAGATAATTCTCTTCCTTATTTTCTTGTGCTGCAAAATTCATTTTTTGGTCTTTAAACCAACAATCAGCCTTTATATGCCCATAGCGGTGGCAGTGATGACATTGAACGCCATTCTTTGTGTTGCCTTGCTCATTGGACTGCCTATGCCCATTATTTCTTCCTCTGCCTCTTCCATAACCACGGCCTCGACCACCGTGAAATCCTCCTCTTCCTCGGCTCTACTTGCTGGACCATTATTATCTCCATATTTAGTGGTTGTGTCTTTCACTTGGAATGCCTTTTCTTCATTCTTCTCTACTGATCGATTGATTCTCGCCTCATGAGCTTGAAGAGATCCCATCAGTTCATCAAAGGAAAAAACTGATAGATCCTTAGATTCTTCAATAGACGCAACTACGTGATCAAATTTTGGATTCAAGCTTCTCAATACCTTTTCAACAATAATCTGATCAGTAACCTTCTCTCCATAGGATCGCATTTGACTGACAATTGTCATTGCTCTTGACAGAAAACTAGCAATAGATTCACCACTTTTCATCATCAAGGTTTCAAAGTCACGCCAAAGTGATTGCAGTCTCACCACAATGACCTTTGAATCTCCTTGAAACTCTTTCTGCAGAATGGACCAGGCTTGCTTTGATGTTGTTGCTGTTGCGATTCGTGAAAAAATGCTGTCATGGACAGCCTGCTGGATAAATACCAGCACCTTAGCATCTTTTTTCTTGTTGTCTCACAGCCTATTTTCTTCATTAGGATCTGTATATCCACGCTCTACTAAGTCCCAAATATCTTGAGACTTTAGTATAGTTTTCATACGTATACTCCAGAATTCGTAGCTTTCTCCCTTGAAGACAGGAATAAGTGGTTGTGCCACACTCAATGAACTACCGTTAGTTGCCATGACTGGCTCTGATGCCAAATTTTTTGGAGAAGATGTACAGAGAAATCTGGAAACAATAAAAAAGAGAAGGAAAACTGCGACTTCTTTCAATTTATGATTAATTGGAAGTTACAAAATAACAAAATATGCCCACATGATATATAGGCTAAGTGATAAATAACTAATCCTAAAATATAGGTCCTATAACCCCACTAAAACACTATTTCAGCAACACTAGGAAACTACCTAACAGAATGCAGAAGACTAGTTCAACCAAACTATCCATGTCCTAATGTACGTGTTCCTACTTTGTTTAGAATCACTTTTCAACAGCATATGGGTAGCCTCTGAATAAGTGTGAAACATGTATTACTTACCATTCTTGGAGATTGCTTGCTTTTTCAAATTGTGGATTGATTAGCAAACTACTAATAGGAGTCGTGGAAAGGACAAAATCCCCTATTTTGGCAGGAGTAAGTAATTCAGTGATACTTTTATGTAGTTTGAAACTTGACTCCAATATATCAACTGAGGAGATTTATATCTTGGTAAAAGTATTATTTTACATCACAAAAGGCTAGCACTGGTTTGTCACTTTCAAGGCTTTGTAACATTTGTCCTTCGATTTCACGAAGTCTCCTTATAAAGTCATGACTTTTTGATCATACCTATATATGTAACAAAGAATATTTTTATGATAAATGTTTATTAACGTGAAATATTTATATGTAGGATGCATAGAAAGTATATGTTACCTTTCGTTTGTAAAGATTACTTCGCGTCTAACGCTTCGTCCTTCTCTAGTTAGTGCTTGTACTTTGAGTAAAATACACACTACATCTAAACAAAAGAATGTGTGACAAAATACAGATTTTCTTTATGTATGGAACAAACAACAAACATTTAGTGAAATTTACCGAACAAACTCCCATTAGTGATTTTTTCAGCTTCATCAAATGAAATAAATCCATTCAAAAATTGTTCAGTCTTAAATTGGCTTTTGTCCTCAACGACCTCTGTGTTGTTCATAAATGCTAGTTCGAGGTCCTTATGCACAGATAAGAAGTTTGGTTTAGCTCCATTTAATTTTCCATTTATAATGTAGTAACTTTGATTAAGTTGAAAAGACTTGTTCCATGCATGAACATCTTTGTTGAAAAGAGTCGTTTGTATTTTTGTACCCTGGGGTAAGGACCATAATCATTAGAATCGCAAAAGAAGTCAACATATTAAGTAATGAATATAAGAAAATATTAAAATAGAGTTTCCTCTTCGTCAACTAATATCAGTTGCCAACGAATACCCTCACCGTTTGCATTTTTATTCTCTTCTGTTAAACTCCGTCGAATGACTAAGACTTTAATCACCCATTTTGTTGCATAGTTCTTCAACTTGCTAATTGGTAGGCATTGGTTCTCGAGCTCTTCCAGACTTATCATTGTATTGTTGTAGTAGCTAGGATGTACTAATACAATATATATTTGTGATGTAAATGCTATTTATTTTTATATAATTAGTGTTCTTTTGGTCTAACAATAAAGATGCTCAAGAATATAATATTCACCAAGCATATACTAATTCTTCTTTTTTAATTTTAAAAGCGAGCAACTTCAACTAACAATAGTATAAATATCACGTTAATTGAAGCAAGTTAATCCGAGGTGGAGAAATGTTACCAATTTTGTGTTGCCGAAAGCAAGAAACCTGTTAAAAGTATTAGAACATCAAGAGATAGTAAACGTAATTTCAAATAAAGGTAAATCAATAAAAATGTAACAAATTACTATAACGGAAGTATTGCAAACGTATCTACTTCAAAATGGAAAAGTCCTTGGCGGACAATCTGTTGACATGTTATGGCAATAGCTTTATTTTGTAACAGCTTAACTGGACGCAAAAGCTATATTTTCTACTATAGCATATATCAACAGCAGTATAGCTAATAGTAGTTTATTTAATTAGATATTTGGAGATTATGTATTTCTTAATGTAAGGTATAGATTTGTTGTGTTAAAATAATATCTTTTTGGAATTCTGTATGTTTCTCTTTTTAAAATTATTGTTGGTGATGTTTAGATGTGTTGTAGCCAACAGCCGGCAGTGTAGAATTGTTTAATTTGTTTGGTTTGGCTTTCTTCGAACATCAACCAGTAAAGAGAGCAACCTTTGCAGTATGTGTTCCTAACATGATAATGAGGAGGCCTTTTAAAGATTCATGTAATTGTTAATATTTGATTGAGTAATTGAGTTAATCTTCTCCTTCAATAGTAAATTTAGTTTCTTCAAATGTTTTTTCATGTAATAGAAAATGTTTAATTTTTAACAGTGACAAACCTCAAAATAGTTTGCCCAAGTAAACTATGTTTCACATCTATTTTTGAGATCAGTAAATCTACTATATATGCATTCATGTTTTCATGATATATGACTATCTTTGCTCTAACCTCATTTGGTAACTTTTATCTTTAACTTTCCAGAATCACTTGGGGAGTATTTCAGCCAGTTTGGAGAGGTAGTTGTCTCTGTAGTGATGTATCAGAAAATCTCTGGAATGCCACAAGGATTTGGATTTGTTACATATGCTGATCCGGAAATTACAGATAAAGTTTTAAAGGAAAACCATCTCATAGGTGATAAAAAGGTAGAATTTTCTCCTGAAAGCACCATATACTGCCATTTTCCCTTTATTTACTATTACTCTTTGCCTTGATTTAGGTTTAAAGAGTATATTCTATTTGTGTATAAGGTGGACATGAAGATACCAGTAACTTATAGACAGAATTTTTGTTGGTGGTCTTCCATTATCTTTAACTGAAGGTAAAGAGTATACATGATATCATTTATTATTTCGGCCAGTTGAGAGAGAAGAGAGATACAGGCAAAAAAATGGACAACAAGAGAAAGAAAAGAGAGAAACTACAGGACAGAATGAAACACGAATATAAACAAAAGCCAGACTCGAAGAGACCATGCCATGTATATAATGACTTGATCCTTTTGACTGGTCGGAATTATGGTCTCCTTTGACTTTATCCCACTTCATTGATCACTACGCTAAACCTATGGATGACCCTCTAAGAAACAATTGACAACTGTAATCAATATTTTAATTGAGGTGATATAATGTCAAGGTGGTTATCAAATTTAAAGTCAATGGAAATGTAGAATAATGTCTGAAATTAGACTTGACACAGGTTGGTTTTCATTTGAGAGTTTGTTTAATAGTAAAATACTATGGCAGCAGTAAGATGTCTGAGATTACACTTGACACAGGTTGGAATTCATTTGATAGTTTGTTTAATAGTAAAATACTATGGTAGCAGCAAGAAAACAGCCCATCAACCTACTTTCATATAAGGCTGTGTAAAAGCTATCAAGTAAAAGTGATTGTAATGTGCGAGGAAACTAAGGGTGTAAATATAATTTTGATTAGCATCAAAACAGAGCAAAAGCAAAGCGTTCATATAAGACCGTCTAAAAGCTATCAAGTAAAACTGATCGCAATGTGCGAGGAAACTTAGGGTGTAAATATATTTTCGATTAGCATTAAAATAGAGCAAAACCAAAGTGTCAAGGTCAGGAAAGTAGATTAACCTTAAGAAAGTGCCCTCGCCTATTGTCCCCTACAACAAAGTAAAACACCTGCAGTGTCTAAAAACCAGAAAACAACATTTAACAGAAGTTACTGATTAAAAGTTAAAAAAAACAATCGAGAAGATAAAAAGGAACTGAAGACTGCATAAACTCCAATATATGTTTTCCATCACAGGTTGTTCATATCATCCTGGATAAAACTTTCTACGATAGGACTTGTCACGGCAGGGATTGAATACAGTCGGCCATTCAGGCCAAAGTGGAACGGGACAGCTGGAATCATATTTCAGGTAGCTTTTATATTAATGTATTCAAATAATTTATGCCCTCCCATGAAAAAATTATTTAAGTTTCAGATATGATTTACATGGTTATAGAGGGAAATGTAGAGATAAAGATCTTTATTGATATTTGGAGTGTAAAATAGTTGATTTCTTAGTCTCCGGTTGGCATTGCGTTGAATTGGTTACTCTAGGAGAATGATAATTTCTGCTTGGCAGAAACTAAAAGCTATCAAGTAAAAGTGATCGTAATGTGCGAGTTCATATAAGACCATCTAAAAGCTATCAAGTAAAATTGATTGCAATGTGCGAGGAAACTAAGGGTGTAAATATATTTTCGATTAGCATCAAAACAGAGAAAAAGCAAGCGTCAAGGTCAGGAAGGTAGATTAACCTTAAGAAAGCGCCCTCGCCTATTGTCCCCTACAACAAAGTAAAACACCTACAATGTTTAAAAACCACAAAACAACATTTAATAGAAGTTAATGATTAAAAGTTAAAAAAAAAACAGTTGAGAAGATAAAAAGGAACTGAAGACTGCATAAACTCCAATATATGTTTTCCATCACAGGTTATGATCAGAATGTGCACTGGACTCTTTGATTGTCCTCTCCTTCGTTCATGATCACAGTTGCTAGACTATTTGATTCATTATGTAGTCTGATATCTTCAAGGCTGTCTGTTGACAATTGACAGCAACTATTATGCAACAAAAACAGAGCAGGAAATTTTTTTTATCTGATAATGATGTATTTGATTCAGGCACAGAAAAGAGAAACAAATTAATGGACAATAACATGTTGTTGGAGACATTTATACAGATGAGTGAAGTATTTGAAAAGGTTTTGGAAGAACAGATAATTTAAGTAATGGAACTTGAACATTGCAGAAGGGAAGGCTGTTACATTGATCGAGGGAGGGTGAGCAACAACTATACGACTGTTACAGTGATCGCAAGGGACGTTGAACAGGAGCTATACGTTTTTGAAAAATTAAATTGGGGTTGACAGCAAATTTAATTTTTAATAAATTAATATTTAACTAATATTTTTAATAAATTAACATTTAAGTAATACTGTAGGGGTAAAATGGTAAATCAACTTTGGGGTTAAGAGGCTCCTACTTATAATAATATATGATGATTAATGGGCAAACTACATAAATTCCACTAGTTTAGGTCCTAATTACTAAGATTCCCGATAGTTTCAAATATTACTTCTTCTACCATATTTTTATGCTTAGGATACATGAGATTGAATCCGGAGATACATGTATCTACCGAATTTTAAACTGAGATACGTATTTTATTTGTTTGAATTAATAGGTTGTAACCGATTTCCTTAATTAGAGGAGTAATTCAGGATTTACATAATACATGAATAATTAATTCTGAAAATTTAAATTAGTCAAATCTCTTATTATAAGGCGGAAGTCAAGGAGTGCATCTATATTTGATTAATTTCATTTATTACTCTTAAAATAATAAATTCATTAATTTGATGTATCTATTATCAATATATGATGTATCCAACAAACTAAATATTTAGATACATGAGTATTATACAAGTACATTCATATGTATCAGATAAGTATCTAGTATTAATTTCGTGTATTTGTTATATGTGTCAAGTATTAATTTCATGTATCTATTTATATGATCTAGTTTTAATTTCACATATCTAGTATTAATTTGATGTATAAAGCATCAATTTCATACATTATATTCAAAAACATGTATCTCAGATACATATTAAGTATATACATATGATTATGTGGATCTAATTATAAAATGCAACTGAAACACACAAATTTTAGGAACAAATCATGACCGTAGAGTATCTGTCTTATCAGTTTTCCAAGAAAAAGTAAAAAATTTCAAAATTATTTCTCATAAATACATATAATCTTAACTCAGATACATGTACACCTGATGTGTATCCAATATTCTCGGCTTGAATGTTGGCGAATGAACAACATGTAAAACATTTATTCATAAAGATTGAAAATGCATCAAAACAAACTCATATTCATATATACAGATTTGAGATTCAACACTAGTTTGAATAGCCCAGTTGAATTGAAATGCAAATATTCGTAAAAAGTTTAAATATCCAGAACAAAAAAAATTGAGATATCTAGGAGAACAGATATTTCAACAAACTGAAGAAAGACTTCCAATATCAATTTTAACGAAAAAGCAACAACATACAAATCTCAAGACCAAAAATCAAAATATAGTCATGATTCCCTAGTGGCCTGCAATATCAAACTCCTCTCACGACATTATGAAGGATTAAAGGCTTAGCTCTTGGCTACTAGCTTTTCCTTGGTTTCCTGGATCTTCAAAACCTTCCTGCAATGAGAAATTCATGAGTGAAAATAAATAAAAGTTGTTTGATTTAGTAAAATATTGTTAATGTGTAGTACCTTTAACAAGAATCATTCGATTTTGAAAATAGTCATCCATTAAAGTGTTTGAGAAACAATATATCAAAAAATATAAAATCTAATTTGTAAAACTTTTTAAAATTGTACTTCAGAACATTATGAACTTTAACCCAAATACAAAATCAAGATCATACAAGAGAATAATAAAATAATAGAAATCAACCTATATGAATAATGAAGATTTAAACATGCAAGTATGAAGTAAGAAAGAGGGAGAAGATGAAGAATAAAGCGGCTGGTGGACGTGGGGGTGGGGTGGGGGAAACAACAAATTTGAGTTTTAAAAAAATAGACTTGTTAATGGACCATTAATTCAGGAGTTTAAATTTAAGATAATTATTTAATCCTATATTTAAGGAATTTGTGTATCTGATTAAATTTTTTAAAATATATGGTATAAATATTAAAAATGGTAATATATATAATTGTTTTAAACTAGAGGTAAATATAGTATATATGATAGTGATGTATGTGTAGTTAGGTAGTTTTTCCATGATTAATACCTATACTATATCGTTTTGATGTTAATTTTAAGACCTATTACTACCTTTCAACACCTAAATCTACCGAAAACCCTTTCACTCTCTCAAATCCCCAATTCTTATCCAAGTTCATCCCCTCCAATTCTCCTAAGTTGAAGGAAGAAAGTTGGAGTTTCAAGCTTCAACTCTCTGTTTTTCTCCATTGCATTAAGGATTTGCTTATCAAGGTATGTGAAAATTCACCAATGGATTTTCATTCGTCGATTGAATCCCAAAAGATCTAAATTCTTCCAATTCAAAGTCACCTAATTTTATTGGGGTTCATGCAATTTCCATGGGTCTTATTTGATTTTGAGTTAATTATTCAATTTCAATCTTCATATTAAGTGTTAGGGAAAGCACTTCGTCTGTTTCCAACAAAGGGTCATCTAGATCTGATGAATATATTTGTCTTGCTTTATTTAAGTTCAATGACTTAGTTTGGTATTTATAGATTTAAGATGTCATATCAATAAAATATCATTAAAATCATATTTTATCTAAAAGCATCCTTAATTCATGAAAATTTGAGTTCAAAAACCGTGCTGTAACGACTCGAAAAATGATAGAGTGAAACTAGAGCCTCACATGTGAGTTTGGAGTCGAGAACTTAATGAAATGATTATATTTGAATTTGACCCAAAAAGTTCTTAAAAATGTGCTTCGGAAGTTACCGGAAACTTGTTTAGCTGTATATAAAAAGATCCGTTTCGTTTTTCAAAAATCCGACTTCATATTCTTGTTTAGGGGGTCAAATTGAGTGGGAAATGGGTCTAACCCAAATTTTAGAGCAACCGTATCAAAATCCGAAATTTCCAAGTGAAGCCTTTTTCGAGGGTCTACTTTGGAGGGTCATATCTCCTAGCACACAAAT
>NC_064282.1:51526863-51599385 GCF_019186545.1 Solanum stenotomum
TTAAAAAAAAAACAGTTGAGAAGATAAAAAGGAACTGAAGACTGCATAAACTCCAATATATGTTTTCCATCACAGGTTATGATCAGAATGTGCACTGGACTCTTTGATTGTCCTCTCCTTCGTTCATGATCACAGTTGCTAGACTATTTGATTCATTATGTAGTCTGATATCTTCAAGGCTGTCTGTTGACAATTGACAGCAACTATTATGCAACAAAAACAGAGCAGGAAATTTTTTTTATCTGATAATGATGTATTTGATTCAGGCACAGAAAAGAGAAACAAATTAATGGACAATAACATGTTGTTGGAGACATTTATACAGATGAGTGAAGTATTTGAAAAGGTTTTGGAAGAACAGATAATTTAAGTAATGGAACTTGAACATTGCAGAAGGGAAGGCTGTTACATTGATCGAGGGAGGGTGAGCAACAACTATACGACTGTTACAGTGATCGCAAGGGACGTTGAACAGGAGCTATACGTTTATGAAAAATTAAATTAGGGTTGACAGCAAATTTAATTTTTAATAAATTAATATTTAACTAATATTTTTAATAAATTAATATTTAAGTAATACTGTAGGGGTAAAACGGTAAATCAACTTTGGGGTTAAGAGGTTCCTACTTATAATAATATATGATTTATTTTACTGAATCAATGATAATGTTTTAGCAAAGTTAATATGTAAATTGATGATAGTTTCTGGGATAATTTTTTTTTAATTGTATTTGTATATTTTTTCTAAATTTGCTCTTATTCAACTATGTATATTTCCTAATGTAGACATGCTTAATAAACAACCTTCCACACTATTAGCTTTAACAATACGAAAATATTTATTTTCTTACTCATATTAATGTATAAAAAAGTTTAAACATGCCCCCAAGGCATAGCTCGCGTGGCAAAAGGTGGAGGATTTGTGGCTTAGGTCGCAGGTTCAAGCCCCACACCATGCAAAGCGAAGCCCGATTTTTAAGTGGAGAAGGGTAGAGGGCCACCGAGCTTAGAAGGCAGTGATTGGTCCAAAGGGCGGCGGGTCACAAACGGATTTCTCAGTTATATTAAAAAGAGTTTAAACACTTAATTTAAAATTTTAAGTTATTTCTATGTATTTTAGAGCATTTGCAAACTCATAAAATATACTTGTAACTTATGACGAGTTAAAGAACATCGTAATAGAAAATTCAAATCCTAACACAATTAACATGTATAAACCACTTTAGAATATTCTCAGCAAGAAGCAAAACATGAACAAGATTGATCTGGACATCCAGATCCTTAGGCTATCCACCTTTGATGTTCCTTGAGTAATCACTGTTTAGGGGAGATTCTGTTTTAGGATTAATTACCCCAGCCTTTTTTGAGAACAAGAAATCAATTAAAGCATGAGATTAATTAGATAATCAAAGACTCGATTCATAATCAGATAGTATTCAACTAATGAAAACTTTTTATTCAGTTTCCTTTGTATTGTAGCAATCTCTGTTCCTCCTTATGTATTTACAGATGATCAATATAATACACAAATAACAGCTTTTTGTAAAATCTTTTTTTATAATATATCAAATTCATTTCTTTTTCATTTATTAGGTGGGATATTAGCCAAATTTATCAGATCGCAGCTGGAATTGAGTGTTATCAAAGGCATATCTGATTTTTTCACTATGCAAAAGAGAGAGTATGAATGGAGTGATTTCATACTCGTTCAATTGCATCAAATAAACATAGATTTTTTTATTTTACCTAAGTTACAACCATGAAGCGATAAAAATGATTTCATACCTATACCAGTACATTTTGATTCCCGATCCAGGTTGAGAAGGGTAGAGGTCTGTTGGAATGTATATGTCCACGTTTTCTATGGGACCAGGTCCTCAGCACAGCTACAATAACAGAAAATAAACAGAGTGCTGAAAGTAAAGATTGCACAACAACTTTACGTGGAAACCTCCTTGCTCAAGGGAGTAAACCACGACCTGGCTTGCCAGGGCTTTTCAAACTTCTTTCACTAATCTTCTCCAAGCAAAAGAAAAAGCAAGTTTACAAACCGAGATTAGCCTACTAATCCCAACTCTAAGCAATACCTCCTATTACTTAGATGAGCCAGAGCAGATACAATACCGCTTACTATACTAATCCTAACTGATTAATATAGACCTTTTAGAGTAAGAACCTAAGTTACCCTTAACCTAGTTCTTACAATGATTCAAACAAGTTTGAAACGTTTCTTTTACAAGTGAAACGGATCTTACAATATCAGAACTATTACAAGCAAACAAAATAACAGCTGGTGCAAAAAGCTCTTGAAGCAATCGATCAAATCCCTTGTTGTTGTTGAGGCTTGAAAGACTCTCTCCTTTTTGAATGAATGAGTATTCTTGTGTCTTGTTTAGTATATACCATAAAGATTTATTACTAAACGTACAAGCAACCTCCTTGCTTCTGATTGGTGAAGTACTCTGCAGCTTCACCAACTTTCTGACGCAGACAACTTTTACAGCTGTACCGCACTTTGACAGCTGGACGAGTATTCATACTCTGCAGAGGACCAGGTCCCTGCACTTGTGAGGAGATCATCAAAACAACAAAAGACATAAGCTCTTATCAAGGTCAGATCGCAACTGGAATTGAGTGTTATATGAGAGATTATGGCATTTGAACAGAAGAGGCAATGGAAATATTTCAAGAAATGGATGAGATAGCGTGGAAGGATGTAAATGAAGGAATTTTATGATCAACTCCAATGTCTATAGATATTCTCACTTGTATTCTTAATCTTGATCGCATTAATGATGTCACTTACAAACACAACCAAGATGGATACACTCATCCTGAAAAAGTACAATATATATTACAACTCATGAGCCGAAAGGAAGTACCTAACTTTGAAAACCTCAGGGGCTGAGAGGACCTGTAACTAAAAGCATAAAAAACAGAGTGAAACTGGCACTTGCTTAGTACTATATTAAGTTCTTTTCACTTGTCTTTGGAATTAGTCCTATAATAGCAATCTGTAGTTGATCTGTACTATTTGAACTGTAAAAGTAAATAAATACTTGAATGCCAATAAAGTCAAATTGATACTGTACTATTTGATGTTTGCACAAGAATAAATCTGCTTCCATGGATATATTCTGGTGCTTCTATTGAACGGAATGTTGTGTTTGTGCAGAGGCCTGAATCTCTATGTATTTAATCCCAAGGGTGTTACTCCTTCATTATGGTGTTATAAAGTTGTTACGGTTTCAAATCTGAAGAAAGATCATCATATGATAGGAGAGTTTTCGAGCAAGAAGACTTGCATTTGTGATTTGTATCTGGTGAAGTACAGAAAAGCAGTACTGCTGCAATGTCCGGAGAGAAGTCCCCTTTTGAGCAGACCTCATACTTGATATTTAGTTTGTTGACTCTGTATATATCAGTTGAGTTTCTGAACATTAGATGAGTAGATGATCTCAGAGCAGCAGCATTGTCTTTTGTATTGCAGTACCAAAATTTCTAACTTTCTATGTTTCAGCTTATCACTGTCTAATTCTTTTCTTTCTGTTGCTGGCTAGAAAATGTTACAGACCAGTGCTGCCACTAGAACAGGGCTGATTAAGGTGCAATTGTACGAGTTAAAAATTGACCTACAATTGGCTACCTTGAATCTTATATAGTACTAGATGCCGAGGGCTAGCATTTTAGTTGCAATAAATGATGGAATGATAACTCAGAGTATTTTATCTTGCTATAGGAAAAGAAAGAGCCATTGCTGTGCATGACAGATAGCTGATTCTGTCTTCACTCTGACGTACTAAATTACTTTTTCTATTGATCTTTGTTTCATCTACAAGATGATGTTAGCCGTGTGCACACTGTCCCAATATTTTGATGAAGTATTAGTGCCAAGTAGTTTTTGAATGTAGTCTTATGAGTTATGATTACTTATGTGGTGATTTAGTAATCCAGAGAGCACTTTTTCCACAGTAAAAAATCACCGAAAGGTGGAGATGTCCTTCACCCTAATTCTTAGTTGATGATAACCAGACTTCAACTCAATCTTAGAAAACACCATTGTCAATTTTCAGCTGAATGCCTCTCAAAGTGAGAGTCTTTCCATTATATAGAGAAAATAAAGATTACACATCCCTAAAGATCCGCCATTCCTATCTCTAAAGATCAGCTATTCTATCTATACAAATCTGCCATTGAATCCCTCTAAATCTGCCTTGCTATCCCTCCAAATCAGCTATTCTATCACAATATTTATTCATATGATTCTACAACAAATGTATATGATCATGCTAATTTATATCACTATATAATTACATTAATATATACAATCATTTAGTTGTCTATCATGCTAACATCCCCCCTCAAATTGATGCTGGTGGATAAAGAAGCATCAATTTGCCTACTAGAAACTGATGGCGTTGCCGTGCCATGGATTTTGTAAACGCATCAGCTATTTGAAGATCACTGGACACATGTGGAAGAGTAATGACTCATTTATCTATAGCTTCTCGTATATAATGACAATCCACTTCGATGTGTTTGGTCCTCTCATGAAAAACGTGATTAGTAGCAATCTGAATAGCACTTGTATTGTCAGCGTGGAGAGGAGTAGGATGAGATTGGGAAATCCAATCTCCGCAAGTAATCCACAAAGCCATACAATCTTGGAGCAAGCAGTAGACATGGATCAATATTCAGCCTCTGTTGAAGATTTTGACACACGATCTTGCTTTTTACTCTTCCAAGATATCAATGACTCTCCAAGAAACATGCACCAACTAGAGACTGAACGACGAGTATCAGGACATCCCGCCCAATCAGAATCACTAAAAGAATTAAGACGAATAGGAGAACCACTTGGAAAGAACAATCCACGAGTAGATGTTCCTAGAAGGTACCGAATGATGCGACGAACAGCCACCAAGTGGAGATGATGGGGAGCTTGCATAAATTGACTAACTTGTTGAACTGCAAAAGAGATATCAGGCCTAGTAATAGTAAGGTAATTTAGACTCCCAACTAATTGTCGAAATATAGTTGGATCAGGAAGAAGATCGCCTTCCTCACGACGATACTTGATATTCATTTCCAGTGGAGTATCTACGGAGGAGGAAACTTGAAGACCAGCTAAAGAAATCAGATCCTGATTATATTTGTGTTGGTTTAGAAATACACCTGAAGCAACATTATGAACTTCCAAACCCAAAAAATAAGTAAGAGTGCCAAGATCTTTCATATGAAAAGAATCTTTAAGCTGCTGTTGGAGGCAAGTGATTAGTGAAGAATCAGTTCCTGTGATAATAATGCCATCTACATACACCAAAAGAAGAACACAACTTGTAGATGTTTTCCGAAGAAACAAAGATGAGTCATATTTTCTCTGCTCAAAAGAAAATTGTAGCAAAGTAGACCAGAACTTATCAAACCAAGCTCTTGGAGCTTGTTTTAATCCATATAAAGACCGCTTCAACTTGCATACATCTGATGTAGGTGATGAGAACAAACCAGGTAGAGGTTTCATATAAATACCTTCTTTAAGATCACTATGGAGAAAAGCATTTTTGACATCCATTTGATAAAGAGACCAGTTTTGTGAAACAACAATGGCAATAATAGTTCGTACCATAGTCATTTTGGCTATGGGTGCAAAAGTCTCCTCATAGTCACCCCATACTCTTGTCTGTTACCAAGAACAACCAATTGAGCTTTGTACCGATCAAGAGTTCCATTAGAATGAAGTTTGATTGAATAAACCCACTTACATCCAATAGGGAGGACATTTGAAGGACATGAAACAATGTCCTATGTGTCATTTTCTTTAAGAGCCAAAAGTTCTTCCTCCATTGCTTTCTGCCAACATTCATGCTTGGAAGCTTGTGTGTAACAAGATGGAACAGATATGTTGGATAAAGTAGAGGAAAAGCCATACCAATTGGGAGTACGAGATACTCTTGTAGATCGCCGAGTAGGCTCAAGAGGACCAGATCTTGAAGAATTCTCAGATTCTAGTTGCGGATCAGTGTCGGGATAGGGTAAAGTTGGCCGACGTCGTTCATACACAAATCCAGGTTTGAACCTCTTAAAGGAAGATGATAAATCCTCAAAAGTAGGAAGAAGAGGAGAAACAGAAGATGAATCTACAATCGTAGGAAAGAAATATTGATTCTCAAAGAAATTTGTGAGAACATGGATCATAGCAAATAAAACCTTTTTGTGAAGTACTATAACCCATAAAAGCACATTTAGTAGATTGTATAGAAAATTTATTGCGTTGCGAAGGAGGCAAATGCACAAAACAAACACAACCAAATGTATGAAAATCACTATAGTTAGGATTTTGGTGATAAAGACGAAAATATGGAGACTCAAGATTTAGCACTGTAGATGGCAATCTATTAATTAAATAGACAGTAGTAGACAAAGCTTCCACCCAATATTTAGATGGTACAGATGACTCAATCAATAAAGTACGAGTGACATCTAAAAGATGCCGATTTTTTCATTCAGCAACTCCATTTTGTTGTGGTGTATATGGGCAAGAGTGTTGTGAGACAATCCTTTTGTCAAGCAAGAATTTTTTGAATTCATAAGACATATATTCTCCACCAGAATCAGATCTTAATAATTTGATGCATGTAGAAAATTGAGTCTCAATGTAAGCCAAAAATGTCTTGAACATGGAAAATACCTCAGATTTGGATCAAAGAAACTACACCCATGTAAACTGACTATAATCATCTATGAATGTCACAAAGTATTTGAAATGAGCATGAGAAATAATTGGTGAAATGCCCCAAACATCACTAGGAATGACATCAAAACACTATGTAGCACGACTACCAAAATTAGGAAAAGGAATAGTTTTACTTTTGCCTAATTTACAAGTAGAACAATCAATGGAAGCAACTGAAAATTTATTTTTATTTCCCAATAAACCAGAATTTGATAAATGAGACAACACAATAGAATTTGGATGTCCTAGATGCTTATGCCAAACCTCAGTTTTACTAGCAGTAGAAGTACAAGCAAAAGATAGAATAGGAGGAATAGAAAAGTGTATAGGAAACAATCGTCCAACTTTAGGCCCCTTCGCGATTATTGTCCCCGACACCTGATCCTAGACAAGACAACCATTACGAGAAAAAATCACATCACAATTGTTATCTACCAATTGTCCAACTGAAATAAGACTAGTTGAGAGCTTTGGAGAAACAAAAACATTCTTGAAAGTTGGAGTAATGTCCCCAACCTTGGTAATGTGTAAATTACTACCATTGGCAATTTGTATTTGTGATGGACCTTGATACTTACGAACATTTTTTAGGATGCTCGTTGAGTTGGTCATATGATTGGAAGCGCCTGAATCAACAATCCAAAAATTAGATGTAACATCATTACCTTGTAATCCCAATGCTGAAAAGGCTGACACGATCATTTGTTGTACCATTTCAGGAGTAAGAACTTGTCTACAAGAGAAGTTATCATCAGTGGAACCATTTATCCTAGTTTGAAAAGCATTGACCCTACGATTTTGAGGGTGCGTGGGACACTCTTTGATAATGTGTCCTTGTTGTTTACAATAATTACAAAACTTCTTGCTACAATTGCTAGCAATATGACCATATTCCTTGCAACTGAGCATTGAGTTCTACTCATATCCCTGCCCTTTCCTTTACCTTGAGCAGCAAATGCAACAGTGACATCATTTTCTTTCTTAAAAGCATTTTATGTGACAAGACGTTGCTCTTCACGAAGTAATTCCCTAAAGCAAACATCCAAAGAGGGAGACGGGTCACGATTCATCAAGTTAGAGCGAATACTCTCAAAGTCGGAGCGTAATTTCATCAAAAATTGGTCTCGCTTGCTTTGCTCATGAACTGCCTGAATCACTGATAAGGATTTAGTACGTATTTTGTCATAGACAATATCTGTAAATTCAGCCCATAAGTTTTGAAATCCAGAAAAATAATCCTGAACAGAAAGACCTCTTTGAGAGTAATTAGCAATTTCATACTCTAACTGAAAGCGTCTTGCGCTATTATCTTGGTTGTAAACCTTTTGTAAGTAATCCCACATGGCCTTAGCTGTCTTGTACAGCTTGTGATTAAGAACAATAAGAGGGTCAGTTGACCCTAGAATCCATGTCATCACCCGAGCATCTTTAATCTTCCATTCACCTAGCTTTGTTGCATCAGTAGGAACATGATCGCTTCCATCTATATGGCCCCATAGTTCTTTACCGGTGACAAACAACTGAAATTGAAACTCCCAAAAAGAATAATTTTTTCCAGTGAAATGAACACTAAAGGATTCAAAGTGATGTGAATTCATGCTTTTGATTAGCTATAAAACTACAAAGACTCAAGAAAGTAACTAGAATGACCAAGAACAAAATTCCCAGGAGGTAGCCAAAACCAAGATTTAAAAAAAAAATAATTAAAAGGAACCACAGATGACTCTATGAAACAAGACAGCCAAGAGAAGGCTCTAACACTATGTCAATTTTCAGCTGAATGCCTCTCAAAGTGAGAGAGTCTTTCCATTATACAGAGAAACTAAAGATTACACATCCCTAAAGACCCGCCATTCCTATCCCTAAAGATCAGCTATTCTATCTATACAAATCTGCCGTTGAATCCCTCTAAATATGCCTTGCTATCCCTCCAAATCAGCTATTCTATCACAATATTTATTCATATGATTCTACAACAAATGTATATGATCATGCTAATTTATATCACTATATAATTACATTAATATATACAATCATTTAGTTGTCTATCATGCAAACAACTATAACACCCTGAAGCTGATCAAACAAGTCATTGATATAAGGCATATGATACTTATTCTTCATCCTCACCCTATTGAGCTGACTATAATTGATTCACATACGCATAGACCCATCCTTCTTCTTCACAAACAGTATGGGATCACCCTAAGGTGAGACAATCGATCTAATAATGCCCTTACTCAAAAGATCTTGAAGCTGAATATTGAGCTCTTTAAGCTAAGCAGGCTCTATACAGTAGGGTGGAATAGAAATAGAACGAGTTCTCAAGTCAAGGTCAATAGATAAATCAATATCATGCTCAGGGTGAAAGCCAAGTAGGTCAGTAGGAAAGACATCGACAAAACTCTCGCACAACAGGAACAAAATCAGCTATAGGGCCCTCCCTGCTAAAAATCACCAATAAAAGCCAAATAAGCCGAACACTCGCTAGATACTAACCTCTAAGCCCGAACATAAAAAATAATCTTTATTGATGTGCGGCTACTAGAACCCTACCACACAACCAGGGGAATACTAGGCATGACTAAGATAATAGTCTTGGCAAAGCAATCCAGGATCGCATATAAGGAGGATAACCGGTTTATGCCCAGAATAACATCAAAATCAAGCATATAGAGCAAAATAAGGTCAGATTGCGTGTTGCACTCTTGAACTCTCATAACAGAGGCTCTACAAACTTGATCCACTACTAAAGAATCAACAACCAGAGTCGATACAGTCAACAACATTTACAAGGGCTCAAAATGCAACTCTAATTGAGAAGAGAAATAAACATATGCATAGGAATAAGTAGATCCTAAATCAAATAAAGCAAAGGTCGATCAACAAAAATTGAGATCGTACTTGCAATCACTTAATCTAAAGCCTTACACTCCGACCTTGCATGAATTACATAAAAATGCCCACATCCTCCCTCGGACTAGAGTCCAACTCTTCCATCTGCTCTACCTGCCTGAGTACCTTCTCAAGAACTTGGGGGACCACCCCTATGGCCCTGAGCACTGCCTCTACCCAGAGGTGCTACAACCCTACACTTGGGGCAATCTCTGACGTAGTGGCCAACCTCGCCATGATCAAAGCAACCTCAATCACCCCAAGTGTAACACCTTGGATGTGCATAACTCAAAACAATTCGTAATGTGCAAAAAACCAGTTGAAGTTTGCAGCTTTTTGGTCTTTACGAACTCATGTTACGGATCATAAAATGTATTACAGCTCGTGGAAACCATCTGTGGTTGAGGCTTCAAAAATCAGGCTAAGTATCTTAGGGAATACAAGCAAGTTTATGGGTCATACATGGGTTCTGTGGTTGAGGCTTCAGAAATCAGGCTGAGTAGCTCAGGGAATACGTGCAAGTTTATGGGTGGTACATGGGTTTACAGGTCGTAGATGTGTCTTGATTAGTTAGGAAGGATTCTTGGATTGTAGATGTTTATACGGGTCGTAGATAGGCTCATAGAAACAAGCCCTGAAACTTCAAAACTTCAGGATGTCATGTACGAGCCAATAGGAAGGCTCACGAAAGGAACCACAAGTCGTAAATGGGTCTCGTAGAGTCAGACTATAGAGTTGGGAAATTTTTGTACATTAGCTTCTACAAGAAGGTAGTATGAGTCATACAAAGGACTACATGTCATAAAATGCTTTAAATGGATTCAACGAGTGGACATTACGGGTCATTAAAGGGGTTTGTGGTTTAGAGTTCTGAAACTTAGGATTTTAAGTTGATTACTACAGACGGATTCTACGATCCGTGAAAGGAGTTATCGTTCGTAGATGGTCCCGTTAAGCCTATTCAACAATTTTTATTTCAGGGTTAATTGGGTCTTTTCCCACTCTTTTAATACCTATACTACGTCATTTAGGCTTATTTTGAAGACTATAACTGATTCCTAAAACCCCTAACGACCCCATTCACTCTCATATATTCTCCCAATTCCAATTCCCTCTCCCACAAGTTTNGATTCTATAATTCGTGAAAGGAGTTATCGTTCGTAGATGGTCCCGTTAAGGCTATTCAACAATTTTTATTTTAGGGTTAATTGGGTCTTTTCCCACTCTTTTAATACCTATACTACGTCATTTAGGCTTATTTTGAAGACTATAACTGATTCCTAAAACCCCTAACGACCCCATTCACTCTCATATATTCTCCCAATTCCAATTCCCTCTCCCACAAGTTTTCTCCCTCAAGTAATCTGGGGCTTAGAGATCTCAAGTCTCTATTGAAGGATTTTACCTAGGATTTCTATCAAGGTATGTGGGAACTTCATCAATGAATGCTTCTTCACCCATTGAGTCCTAAAGAAATCTTAATTTCTTAATTTATGATCCTATCAAATTCTAGGGTTTCTTGATTTATTATTAGTTCTTATTGAATTTCAGTTTCTTCTTTCTTGATTGATCTTATAATGCATGAATTTGTTATAATTTATTGATCTCAATGGTATTATTATGAACACATGACATGCAAGTATTTTAATGATCACAATTATGTTATTTTCACATGCAAGCTTTATGAACTCAGATTTTCATGAATTAAGGATGCTTTCAGATAAAGTATCATTAAGTTTATATGATTATCATGATTTAGATACTTTTAGATAAAGTCTCTCAGATTATATTATGTTATCATGATTTTAATGAGCTACTCAGATTATTAGATTTTTCATGAATGATTTAGTATTACCAGATTCTTACTGTTTCTATGATTATGCATGTTTCCATTGGGAATTTACTTAGTACCAAGTGGACCTAGGGATGAAAGGTCATCGGTTAGTAGATGCACGAGACCTTTAGAAGCAATCCCTTTTTCCAAGTACTATGTGCCCCCGTAGAACTTAGCTTTACAGACTTTAACTAGTGGATCTACTTTAACTAATTAGACTCATGGTCTTTACCTTGGCTAGTAGGAAACTTTCTTTTCGTTGTAGGAGTAGAACAATGAACTTCATGTTGTAGCTCACATTGTTTATGCCGGTTAACAATATCTTCCACATATGTTATGATTTATAGATATTCCCTGACCTTGTACTATGTTTTTAGACCAGATCACCAATTTTCATGTCATGTTTAGTTGGTCATCGCATCAACATATCTTACAGACTTATCATGTTATCATTTCATGTTTATGAATTTTCCTATACGCCAGTACATCATGAGTATTGAATACATACTTTTATGCCTATATTGATTCATTATATAGGTTCTAATGTATCTTATCTGACTTGTGGTTAGTCTTGCTCTGATCATCTGACTAGTATTCTTGGTGCGTCCTCATCTCCTTGCTTCATTAGTCTTTACTTAAGTTTTCAGATAGTTTGAGTGGGATAGGGACTTGTCCTTTCAACTCACTTATGTTTGAGGCTTTTTTAGACATCAGCATTCCGCATATGTGTCTTGTATCAGATTTCTCTTTTATGCCATGTTAGTTATTGATACTTTATTCTGATTTCCATGTTATTTCACTTGTGTATGCTATCTTAGTGTCATGCTCTGCTATGTGGTTATCTTGGGGTCATTCATGACTCTAGGCACCATGTCATGTTTAGGGAGTAGTCTTGGGTCATGAAACAAAGGTCTAGAAAGACGACTATCTGATCTGCCCGAGCCTTCACGACCTGAAATAAAGCCTAAATTGGTCATCTAGACTTCCCCTGGGCTGATAAGCTTGTTGAACCCTACATGAAAAGCCTATATCATGGGAATGAGATCCGTTGTAGCTACTCTGAAAGTGAACTCTCTTATCTATCCCACATGGGCCTTACAATTGGAGATTTTCCGTAAAGAACCATTGATGCCAAATAATCTGTAGCAGTCCAGAGCGAAAGTCTCAAACCTTGAACAAAACATCGAATTTGACATATAACCCTGCTCCAGCCTAGGGAACTGGTCTCTCAACCTATCCCTGATACTGTGAGGGATGAACTTGGCCAGGAAGGCCTCAAAAAACTGAATCCAAGTCAAGGGATGTGACCCGACTGGTCTACACTACATATATGAACGCCATAACTGCTTGCCGGGTTAGTCTAGCTGATAAGCCATGTAGTCTGTCCTTTTGGACTCAACTAGGCCCAATGTGTATAATCACTTACGGCAGCTGGTCAAGAACTGGTGAACATCTCTACGTGTAGCCTCTGAAAACCCAGGAGGAGTCAATCTCTAAAACCAACCTAACATCTTCTACTTCTCTACTAACAGATTGGCCTCAACTACTGTAAGTTGAGTAACCACAAGTGTTGGCGGTATCTCTACTTAGGGAGCCGTAACTACAAGCTTCACTTCTAGGCCCACTAGGGGATGCTAAACACCAAATAGTAGTTCTAGAAGCTAAGCAATGATCATTTGTAGTCCCGGTGCAATTGCAAGCTCGGGTGGTAGCTAGGCTCACCTCGGTCCCACTGGTTGCGAAGGAATATGTGTCTGTTTGGTCTTAATTACTAGGTTAGGGGGTCTATCTTTGCCCTGATCTTGAATGGGTACTGTTTCTCCTGCACGGCCTCGGGGTTGACCTCTAGCTCTACCCTAGCCGGGGCTCTATCTTTCGGCTTGGGAGAATTGTCCCCGACAGTGATACTTCTCGTATGCACCCTCTACTAAAGAATNCTCATTTGGCACTTCCCGAACACAAACCAAATATGCTACTAGCTTGAAAATGACTTTTCAGACTCAATGAAATCGTCGGAATTTGAATTCGAGGTCTCCTTGACCCGGTATCCGATAAGGCGTCAAGAAACTAACTTTAGGCTCAAAAACTCGAAACGCACTCGGGGCCTCTAAAAATTCAACCAAGACTCATTCTAGACTTAGAATCACCCCCTGAATCCAACGATGCCCTCGGAATTCCATTTCGAGCACCGGAACCTCGTTTGTTGACCAAAGTCAACTCTTGATCAAAATTTCACAATTTTTGCAACTCAGGACCTCAAATCTTCGTTTTGACTCCGTAAATCTTTATAGACCCGTTTTGACATTCTAAAACTGCTGGAATCGACGAAAATCCGATTTGAGTCTCGAAACTCCAAATGACTCGAAATAGCACTTTTAACCAAACTTTAACTCTTAAATACTCAACTTTCCAAAAACTCAACTTTTCATCAATTTTCCTTCAAACCAACTTTGAAAATACAACAATTAGGACTCGGGGCAACTATCGGGAGGGGTAAAACGGTCATTTTATGAAAATTTCCAAAAATGACCTTTAGGGTCATTACACAACTAGGCCCAATGTGTATAATCGCTTACGGCAGCTGGTCAAGAACTAGTGAGCATTTGTGTGTGTAGCCTCTGAAAACCCAGGAGGAGTTGATCTCTAAAACCAACCTAACATCTTCTACTTCTCTACTAACAGATTGGCCTCAACTACTGTAAGTTGAGTAACCACAAGTGTTGGCGGTATCTCTACTTAGGGAGCCGTAACTACAAGCTTCACTTCTAGGCCCACTAGGGGATGCTAAACACCAAATAGTAGTTCTAGAAGCTAAGCAATGATCATTTGTAGTCCCGGTGCAATTGCAAGCTCGGGTGGTAGCTAGGCTCACCTCGGTCCCACTGGTTGCGAAGGAATATGTGTCTGTTTGGTCTTAATTACTAGGTTAGGGGGTCTATCTTTGCCCTGATCTTGAATGGGTACTGTTTCTCCTGCACGGCCTCGGGGTTGACCTCTAGCTCTACCCTAGCCGGGGCTCTATCTTTCGGCTTGGGAGAATTGTCCCCGACAGTGATACTTCTCGTATGCACCCTCTACTAAAGAATGAAACTAATGAAAATTCTAGTAACCAACAGGACTAAGGATGCACAATATAGAATCAAATGAAAGAATCTTCCTAAAGATGTCCTATAGATTCCCGAAGATATGCTACAAACATATTCGCACCAATCCGTAGGACTCTACTAGACATTAGATTTGCGCCAATAGCACCGGTGAACCTGAGGCTCTGATACCAACTCGTCACAACCCTAAACCGTGGTCATGATGATATCTATTATATCCCACCAGTAGGTAAGCCGACCCATAGCTCAAAATCAACGATAACAGGCCTAGGGAGCGAAAGAGACAGAAGGAAGAATACTAATACAAAATTTTAAATAAGAGCAATGAAAATAGAAGAGAATATATATATATATCTACACACACACGATCCTCAAAAAAGGAAAAAATATAATATCCAACCAAAACTTGGTAGATTNTATACAAGCTCTCTCGAAATACAAAAGACTAGCCAAAAGCAACGATAACAGGCCTAGGGAGCGAAAGAGATAGAAGGAAGAATACTAATACAAAATTTTAAATAAGAGCAATGAAAATAGAAGAGAATATATATATATATCTACACACACACGATCCTCAAAAAAGGAAAAAATATAATATCCAACCAAAACTTGGTAGATTCCAATGCGAAGCTATAACAAAATGAGAGTACAAACTAGACATATACAACAAAATACAAATATACAAGCACTCTCGAAATACAAAAGATTAGCCAAAAACTACATGCAGATGGATATGAGTCAATTTGATAACCAATAAGCTCACCCTGGATCTCTGAAATATCAAGAAAAATAACACGAGAATCACATGGGCAACTACAGCTCAGATCTACATAAGGAAAAAAGATGCAAAGTACAATATGAGTACCAAAACAATGGGTACTTAGTAGGCATCATAGGCCGATCAAGCTTGCGATTGCAATAACAAGGTAACAAGTGATTTAGATTTTTTTTCCTGACTTATCTCTTGATTTGTTTGCAAAGTAGTCTCTGCTCTGTATAGCATCGATAGTTGGGAAACCAATAGCTATAGATAAAGCTACTCAAATAAAGTCAAGACCTAGCACACCTAGGGTCAAGGTTATACTTGATCTAGTGGAAAAACTTCCCAACTGTATAAAGTTTCAATTTGTGGATGAAAAATCTAGTAATTGATCAAGGTTTTCCAGAAGATAGTATATGATAATCAATCTGCCTTTGTATTGCAATTATTGCAAACACCAATGTCATGATGAAGGTAGTAGTTGTTTGATCCTAAAAAGAAATCAAAATAACAAACAAATTGATGATACCATTGAAGCTGCTTTAAAAGGTACCAGCGAGAGTGAAAAATATCAAGATCGACTAGGGAAATATTAAATGAAAAAAGAAGGGATACAGATGTCGATCAAAGTAAAACTACTGCTTTAGATCGACAATTGGTTGCTTCCACTTTTGAGAAAAATCGTGTTGACTCAATGGATGTTGATACAACTAATATTGGTCATCAAACAACTACCAGAAACAAAGGTATTTTAGAGGTTTCAGATGATCAAGAGTTAGCTCTAAGTCTTAAATCTATAGAGATATTACAACAACAACAAAAATGTGGATGCTATAGGCGATTGCAATTACCAACAGACTAGTATTAATGAGGTGCAATCAAGATAATTTGGGATGAATTTGATGTCTAATGCAACTAAAAACGCAAGGGGAACAACAAGCATTGGGGTTGATGCGTGGGTTTAAGATGGTGAAAATTCATGGAAGCATTCTTGCAAGTGGAAAATTCTTACAACAACTAAAAACGCAAGGGGAAAATTCTTGCATTCTTGTTTTGCAAGTTGAAAACAAGAATGCAACTAAAAGCTGGATATTGGTTGCACACAAAAAATAAACTAGTAGTCGTACCCTTTCATCGACTAGTCAAAATAATTCTCCAGGTAGTGGAAATGGTGCGACTGGAAATTTTCAGGATAGTGAGAAGAGGCAAGATATTAATAATGCCTCAAGAGACCTATTATGTTTGATTAACTTTGATGCTTTATTGAAGGCCACTGGAAAAGATGATACTATTATGACTCCAACATTATATATTCGTAATCCTGAAGTTGCTAAGATTATTCGGGAAAATCAGGATGCCATGCTACTCAAATTCAATATTGCGATTAAGCCACTCATGGTAACATTGAATACCTCGGCTCATAAGATATCTTCCCAATCTTTGGAGTATCTTGGTGAATCCGCACAGCTAGTAAGGTCAGCAGAGGATGACAATGATTTGGTGAAAGAAGAGCAGGTTTCACCACCTTCTTTGAATAGAAAATTAAGCCCAGAAGCTCTCACATTTATGCCTAAATGTGTGATTGCAAAGAAGAATGAGTCAAGGGCCTTAGCTTCAAATATAATTGATTTGGGTGAGGATTCTCTTGATAAGATGAAGAAGACAATATGTTGGACATATGTTTTGATAGAGTGGATAGGGAAGGATATATATCAGCTAGGCAACAATGAAGTGGAAGCAACAAAAGCAAAAAAAAAAAAAAAAGACACATGGAATGCAACATAGTTGGGAAGGTAAAGTGAATGAGGATTTTGTTGCAAGACACCTACCGATTCGATAGGCAAAGTAGAACCATATGACAATATAAATAGGTACAACAAGATATAATAAATCCATAAAGAAGTAATGAATTATCAAGGGTTGTTGGATAGGTTTGAAAGACAAGAGAAAAATACTTCAAATCACTTTTGATGGGCAATCAATCTTTTCAAATTCATGATTTTGTAGAAGAAAGTTTGAGGTTGATAACTCAACCTTCTTATTGGTTGTCATATTTTTGCATTATTTAAGCATCCTCATTTGTAATATCATCATAAAGTGTAATACAAACACTGTGGTGATCATTCTTGTTCTTATTTTCCTCATTGTTGTTAGTTATTAGAGGTTAGGTACCTCATTAGGATTAGTAAGGTAAGACATAGGCCCCTTGCTTGTACTTATCCATTGATATCTTTTTATTTTTAATAAAAGGTTGTTAGACACTTTGTCTAGTGGTAAATTTGCTTAAAAAAGAACATGCAAGAAGATTTAAAGTTCAAAGTGACCTTTGAGAATTAATTGAGATTAATTGAGGATAATAAGAATAATGATAAGGAACAGCATAACGAAGTTGATTACCTAAAAGCAACTATAATAGAAAAGGTATAATTTGGTAAGGCCTCCAAATGTACAAATAATACCAAAGAGAAGACAAAAATAAGATAAAATATTATTTTACCTCAACTACTTGATGAAATTTTTAATGGTAATATTCCCTCTGTCCAATCATAGTTGTCCACTATTGACTTGACACACCCCTTAAGAAACAATAAATATTAGAGGTAGTATTATATTATCCTTTGACTTTATTAAATTTAATGTTTTGAGAAATGTGTTAGATGACAAATAATATTTAATAGTAAGGGTAAAATATACACAACATGTAAATTATATTTTGATTTTCTAAATTAGACAATTGGACAACTATGTTTAGTATATAGTGGACAACTATTGTTGGACGGAGAGAGATTTAATTAGTATATTGATATTCTTCAAAGAACGCATCATACTCCTACTGATTTTAATATTAAATCAGAATCAATTTTGTGAACATTCCAATTTAGACTTCAAGAGTTACTAAAAAATTTAATAAAGTATTTATCTCTAATAGCTAATTAGATATTTTATAATATTTGATTTAGTGTAGGGATAAAATGATAATCCGACTTTGTATTTTGGAACTTCGCACTTATATATATGAACTTAATTTCTTTTAAATTTGTTATTTCATTTCAAGCTATTTGACAATAAGTTTCATCATCTTATTCAATAATCTTTTACTATTTGTGCTTTCAACACATACATCAATATCAAAATTACAGACAAATTACCACATCCTCCCTTTGTTTCAATTTATTTATCTGATTTTTACTTGACACAAAATTTAAGAAAATGAAGAAGATTTTTGAATCATGTGGTCTTAAATTGAACATATGTGAAATGTAACAAAATGATCTTTATTCTTGTAGTTCTAAACATGACATGTGATAATTATAAACTAAGTGTTGTAAAAAGACATTTTTTTTTAAATGAACCAAAAAAAAGTAAGACAAAAAATTCAAACGAATAAAGTACCAAAATAAAAGCATACTCGATTCCATGATAAACATACGGAAAGATAAAATTAAAATCATAGATAAAATAAACTTAATCATCGATATGACATACTTAACTCTATAAATACCAAACTAAGTCATTGAACTTAAATAAAGCAAGAAAAATTTATTCACCGAATCCAGATGACCCTTCTCCGGAATCGGACGAAATGCTTTCCCTAACTCTTAAAGGTGCGAGCACACTTCCAATAGTTTGATATGGAAATTCAATACCACACACCATAAGTTGGCTCGCTACCCTTTCAACTTCTTTATCCACATCTTCCAAAGCCTCGCACAAGATTTTAAGGTAAAAAAAGCTAAGTTTTTTATTTGAAGGTTCTGTCCTCAGGGCTTGAAGTGCTTGTCCATGTTTTCTTTCTCTTTTGAGCTGTCTCTCCAACCTTTTCAGCTTCTTTCTATTGATCTCATCAACATTGGCATTTTGATGAGCTGCAATGATGGGGTTAGGATCATCAATGTCAAGTGTAGGATTCTCCCCGAGAAATCTATCCACAATTGAGAATGTTACTTGTAAGTTGGTTTGATTTTGATCCCTTGCAATTTCAATTCTCCTGCGGTCATTAGGTCTTCTCATGGTTAAACTTTTGATTTGAGAATGTAAGGAAATGTGATGTTGAGTCTTTGTTTTAAAGGTGTATTTATAGCGATAGAATCATCATATTATTTGATGAAAATTAACTCAAATAACAAAAAAGTTAAAATATTTATGATGATTCCTTATTCGGTAGGATTTGACCCAAATCATAATATTAGTTAAATTCCTTTTTTTGTTTCATTCTATATTTGTCAATCCGAAATATAGTAATTACAAATGACATATTTTTTAGTTAAATTAATTTTACTGAATTATTGGAAAAGTTTTCATTATGTCATTCTTTTGTGATATATGTTTTAATAAGTTAATATGTAAATTGATGATAGTTTCTGAGGTTCTTTTTATTGTATTTGTATATTTTCGAAAATTGCTCTTGTTCAATTATGTATATTTCCTAATTTAGAAATGCTTGATAAAATACCTTCCACTATTAGATTTAACAATATGTAAATATTTATTTTCTAATTCATATTGACGTACAAAAAAAGTTTAACAACTTCAATTTAAATTTTAAGGTATTTCTGTGTGTTTGAGAGCCTTTGCAAACTCGTAAAATATACTTGTAACTTATGACTAGTCAAGAACACTTTTATAAGAAAATTCAAATCCTAACACAATTTAACATGTATAAACCACTTTAGAATATTCTCATACACTTTATATTCACAAGCAACTAAGATGCCAAGTCAAAAACGTACCTGGAACGCAAGCCAACAACATATTCGCAAGTAACTAAGATACCAAGTCAACTATCGAGGGTCAGGAGGACCCACATCCATAATACTGAAGTCAAAACCTATCAGCTAACAAGAAAACAATAACCAAGAATATAATATAGTCAAACAATAACCTAACCTGACCCCATAAGCCCACAAGGTACAACAACAAACATAACCCAACCAGCGCCCATAAACCAAAGGGTACAATCAACAAACAACTATACTGGTGACAGGTGATTCATATGAATGCAGGGTGAGTAGTAGGACCATCCTTAACCTTTAACCACAAGCAATCCCATAAACGGGCCTTTTAGCAGACATGAAACTCCCAGGGGTGTAAGCCACCTAGCTAGCAAGAGTAAACCCGGGGGCGTAAATATAACAAATCAAGGCCACCCAGCTAGAGAGTAAATTGCCTAGGGTATAAACCGTCCAACTAGCAAGAGTAAACCCGGGGGGCGTAAGCCGCCCAGCTAGCAAGATTAAACCTAGGGGCATAAGTATAACAAATCATGCAAGAAAGGGCATCGACGCGTCAGGTAGTAAAGTGAAACTAAGAACATTCTATATGCCTTTAATATTTCATGTAGGAAAGGAGTACGTCTCTGGCGCCTCGTAATCTCAAAAACTAGTAAATCAAGTAATCCACATAGTATGACTCACTCTCGTTAAAACCAATTTAGAATAAAAGTTGAGTAAACAATATCTCATTATGAACGGTGACTATGCCAATGCATGAGCCGAGACTGTACTAAAAATCTGTGAATGAACAAACAATGCAATGCATGTCATCAACAACATTCAAACAATGCACTCAAGTCAAATATGTCACGCTCCAAGCCTACACCATGGATGTGACCGGCACTTGAGAACCATTGTTGGTCCCAAGTGAACCCTTGGTCTGGCTCAACTCTTAGTGGAAGACTTACTCGACATAAGATAAACTAAAAAGCACAACTTTAACTCAAATGTCTCAAACAATAAACTCAGAATATAATAAAATATTCAACTAGCCCGAAATAGGTAACTCAATTCTTTTAAACATTTAACAAATAAATGAAAAAGACTTATGAACTATTACTGTCTATCTATATATGAAGTTTCTAACAAATATGATGGAAGTCAGGACAAGACCCACGACATCCTAACTAAATTGAAAAGTAAATGGGAATCCTCTAGAAGCAAGGAGGCTCACCAAGTAAATCTGTAACTCGACTGGATCAACGAAGCACTGGTTGATGATCCTGGTTACCTGTATCTACATCATGAAATATGCAAGTAAAATTGTGTCAATACATGGAATGTACGAGCATGTAAGGGGAACACTGATCATAACCTGCAAGTTTGAACTGATAAAAAGGAAACCAAACTCACCTCAACTCAACGATTAATCAACTCATTTCAATATAAAAGAAACAATAGAGATGCATTATAAAGAAAGTTTGAAAACAGTAGATAACAACTCAATGTATTTAAAAATACAATAATAACTCAGTTTTTATGTAAAGATACAAAAATAACTCTGTTTGGGAGATTCTCTAACTGACAACCATCACTATGAGCTATTTGATGATACAACGTCTCACCCATGCTGCCAGAACTGTCCTATTCCTTGCCAGGGTATAGAACTCCTCAACTAAGTGGAATCACTAAGCTATGCTTAAAAAGCAATAAGGAACCATCTAAAAAGCATGACCCTTTCTACCCACATTGGCTACATGGTTTATGAGGACTTTGAGTTATCTCAACTCGTCCCCATATCAGTACTCAATACTACTCCCAAAATATAACATAGATCATACGTTCAAAAACATTTCCTCATCCTCAACTTTGAGATTATTACTCAAAAATATTTTTTGTTAAAAGAGATAGTACCCAAAACTCCTCATGAACTCCTTTGGAAATCGGTGTTTGCTCTCATTTTAAATGTAAAAACATTTACTCTTGGGAATACTTAGTTTCTATATATTCATTTTGAAAAAAATAAAACTCTACTCTGCTCATCCTTAAAACCAAGCACTCAAGTCTTAAAACAAGTTTTAAAAGATTGTAAAAGACTTCTCAAAATGACTCGAAAGAACTCTCAAGACTTTACTCTTAACTCTACCTTGAATTTGAATTATGAATTCAATGGTTATGATTCATGTTATGAAAGATCTCTCAATGTTTAAATGTAGTTTAGAGTGTGGATATCAAGTAGAAAACATAGGTACTATTTGAGGGAACTCACACAGAAAGAAGGTCGAAAGGGTAGGGGACCTGTCGACCCTGGCGCACTGAGTGGCGTCGGGCGCCTGCCCCTGAACTACTGAATGTGGGTTTGGGCGCACTGAGTGGCGAGGTGCGCCAAGCCCCAACCTAAAAACACTAGTTGTGGTGCACTGAGTGGCACGGCCGCCCACCCCTATGCCAGTGTTTTTTTACAAATTTTCTTGCTTCAATTTCATGTCCAACTCCTCCAGAATCGAACGATTCCCGTCAAAATCTTATGGATTCTTAGACCCAACATAATTACAACAAAATCCACTCTATATTACTCAAAAACAATAATCAAACACAAGATCCTCATCGCAAGAACTCAGCGAAACCTCATATCAAAGCATGAAACACAAACTTTAAGAAACTCATCAAGAATTCATCAAGAACTCAATATTCCCAATCTTATGGATGCAATTCGAATATGTAAATCATGATTGGCGTGTGGGTGAATGAACCCAACACTATGAAAACTTATATACCTCGATTTGGCAAAACAAATCCTCGATTCTCAAGAGATTTTGAACTCTCTTCTAAAACCTGAAGCGTAAGTTAGGATTGTTAAATTGACCCAAATTATATTTGACCCCGAAATAATTACTAAATACGTTTTAAGCTAATGGGGTAAGGAAAAGACCAAAATATCCCTCACTAATTCGAGTAACTTTCCTTAACTGGACAGGCTGACTTTGAACGGGAATATCTCCGTCATCCGAACTCAAAACTTAGCAAACTCGGTAGCGTTGGACAGAGAATTCAAATACCTTTCATTTGATATCTTATGGGCAACCTAACCCGTCATATACTGAAAGTTATGGTCGTTTGAAGTTGACCCAAAACTCATAACTTAAGCATAACTTGCAAAATTCTCAATTTATCTATTTCCAACTTAGCGCTTTCTAAATTTAGCTATTTCTAAGGTGGGATATTACAATCCCTTGAAGAGGACGCGTGCTTAAAATCAAATGCTACTGACTTTGTATTTATACGTTGTAAGTTGGCTCATTTTTTTGAGGGTCAAGTTGCGGCAATGAAATGTTGGTATTTAAAACAAAATAAATATGTTAATGATAATCGATTTTAAAAAATGTGGAAAAAAAGATAAATAGCAATGTTGGTTATGCTGCCAAATCACCTTATATATGTCTAGCTTCAAATTGAAACAGTGGAGAAAGGATGTGAGTGTAACAGAAGTAAATGATACTCTCAATAAAGAAATGGATAAATGATACTCTTAATTAAAAAAAATATTCTTAAATAATAATGAATGAAATAAATAAGGTGTATTCAAAAAAATTCACAAATTCTCTAGACATCATATAAGGAATTTTTAAAAAAATGAGAAAAAGGATAAATAGCAATGCGGGCCATAAATGGGTGTCATATTACCTCGTATATGTCCAGCTTTTAGAGCATATCTGGCATTTCTACTGAACTTTTTTGAAAATAGTTTTTCAAAAAAGTGCTTCTGAGAAAAAAGCTATTGACATATGTGTCACGACCCGAGTCTACACCCTGGATGTGGCCGGCACTCAAGAATCATTGCTGGTCCCCAAGCGAACCCTCATCCTGGCTGACTACAAGCAGAAGACTAACTTAAGCATGCAAATGCTTAAAACTGAAATAAAATTCAATAAACTCAACTTTTGAAACTTTAACTCAAATGAACAACTTAGAATAAAAATAATATATTCAACTCGCCATAAAATAGGCACTTAAGTCTTTAAAACATTTAATAAAATAAATGAATAATACAGACTTCTTAACTATACTGACTATCTATGAAGCCTCTAACTGATAAAGATGGAAGTCGGGACAAGACCCACGACATCTTGACTAAACTAGAAGGTAAATAAAATCGTCCGAAAGCAAGGAGGCTTACCATAGCTAACTCGAACTCTCGGATGTATCAACAAAGCTCATGTTGATGATCCTGAATACTTGTGTCTACATCATGAGAAGATGCATGTCAAATGGCTCAGTACGTGGAATGTACGAGCATGTAAAGGGAATTCTAAAGCATAAACATAAACTTGAAACTTGATAAAAATGAAACATACTTACCTCTTCTCAACTTACTCAACTCAAGGAATACTCAAGGATATTCAAAACTACTCAAACATACTCAACTCAGAAGTACTAANATGTAGGAAAGGAGTACGTCCCTGGCGCCTCGTAATCTCAAACACTAGTAAATCAAGTAATCCACGTAGTATGACTCACTCTCATTAAAACCAATTTAGAATAAAAGCTGAGTAAACAATATATCATTATGAACGGTGACTATGCCAATGCATGAGCCGAGACTATACTAAAAAATGTGTGAATGAACAAACAATGCAATGTATGTCATCAACAACATTCAAACAATGCACTCAAGTCAAATATGTCACGCTCCAAGCCTACACCATGGATGTGATCGGCACTCAAGAACCATTGCTGGCCCCAAGTGAACCATTGGTCTGGCTCAACTCTTAGTGGAAGACATACTCGACATAAGATAAACTAAAAAACACAACTTTAACTCAAATGTCTCAAACAATAAACTCAAAATATAATAAAATATTCAACTAGCCCGTAAAAGGTAACTCAATGCTTTTAAACATTTAACAAAGAAATGGAAAAGACTTATGAACTATTACTGTCTATCTATATATGATGCTTCTAACAAATATGATGAAAGTCAGGACAAGACCCACGACATCCTAACTAAACTGAAAAGTAAATGGGAATCCTCCAGAAGCAAGGAGGCTCACCAAGTAAATCTGTAACTCGACTTGATCAACGAAGCACTGGTTTATGATCCTGGTTACCTGTATCTACATCATGAAATATGCAGGTAAAATTGCGTCAGTATATGGAATGTATGAGCATGTAAGGGGAACTCTGAACATAACCTGCAATTTTCAACTGATAAAAAAGAAACCAAACTCACCTCAACTCAACGATTAATCAACTCATTTCAATATAAAAGAAACAATAGAGATGCATTATAAAGAAAGTTTAAAAACAGTAGATAACAACTCAATGTATTTAAAAATACAATAATAACTCAGTTTTTATGTAAAGATACAAAAATAACTTTGTTTGGGAGATTCTCTAACCGATAACCATCACTATGAGCTATTTGATGATACAGCGTTTCGCCCATGCTGCCAGAACTGTTCTATTCCTTGCCAGGGTATAAAACTCCTCAACTAAGTGGAATCACTAAGCTATGCTTAAAAAGCAATAAGGAATCATCTAAAAAGCATGACCCTTTCTACCCACATTGGCTACATGGTTTATGAGGACTTTGAGTTATCTCAACTCGTTCCCATATCAGTGCTCAATACTACTCCCAAAATATAACTGAGATCATACGTTCAAAAACATTTCCTCATCCTCAACTTTGAGACTATTACTCAAAAATATTTTTTGTTAAAAGAGATAGTACTCAAAACTCCTCATGAACTCCTTAGGAAATCGGTGTTTCCTCTCATTTTAAATGTAAAAACATTTACTCTTGGGAATACTTAGTTTCAATATATTCATTTTGAAAAAATAAAACTCAACTCTGCTCATCCTTAAAACCAAGCACTCAAGTCTTAAAACAAGTTTTAAAAGATTGTAAAAGACTTCTCAAAATGACTCGAAAGAACTCTCAAGACTTTACTCTTAACTCTACCTTGAATTTGAATTATGAATTCAAGGGTTATGATTTATGTTATGAAAGATCTCTCAATGTTTAAATGTAGTTTAGAGTGTGGATATCAAGTAGAAAACATAGGTACAATTTGAGGGAACTCACACAGAAAGAAGGTCGAAAGGGTAGGGGACCTGTCGACCCTGGCGCACTGAGTGGCGCGGGGCGCCTGCCCCTGAACTACTGAAGGTGGGTTTGGGCGCATTGAGTGGCGCGGTGCGCCAGGCCGCAACCTACAAAACACTAGTTGGGGTGCACTGAGTGGAACGGCGACCCACCTCTATGCCAGTGTTTTTTTACAAATTTTCTTGCTTCAATTTCATGTCCAACTCCTCCAGAATCGAACGATTCCCCTCAAAATCTTATGGAATCTTAGACCCAACATAATTACAACAAAATCCACTCTATATTACTCAAGAACAATACTCAAACACAAGATCCTCATCGCAAGAACTCAGCGAAACCTCATATCAAAGAATGAAACACAAACTTTAAGAAACTCATCAAGAACTCAATATTCCCAATCTTATGGATGCAATTCGAATATGAAAATCATGATTGGTGTGTGGGTGAATGAACCCAACACTATGAAAACTTATATACCTCGATTTGGCGAAACAAATCCTCGATTCTCAAGAGATTTTGAACTCTCTTCTAAAACCCTAAGCGTAATTTAGGATTGTTAAATTGACCCAAATCATATTTGACCCCAAAATAATTACTAAATACGTTTTAAGCTAACGGGGTAAGGAAAAGACCAAAATACCCCTCACTAATTCGGGTAACTTTCCTTAACTGGATAGGCAGACTTCGAACGGGAATATCTCCGTCATCTGAACTTGAAACTTAGCAAAATTGGTAGCGGTGGACAGAGAATTAAAATACCTTTCATTTGATATCTTATGGGCCACCTAACCCGTCATATACTGAAAGTTACGGTCGTTTGAAGTTGACCCAAAACTCATAACTTAAACATAACTTGCAAAATTCTCAATTTATCTATTTCCAACTTAGCACTTTCTAAATTTAGCTCTTTCTAAGGTGGGATATTACAATCCTTTGAAGAGGATGCGTGCTTAAAATCAAATGCTACTGACTTTATATTTATACGTTGTAAGTTGGCTCATTTTTTTTAGGGTCAAGTTGCGGCAAAGAAATATTGGTATTTAAAACGAAATAAATATGTTAATGATAATGGATTTTTAAAAATGTGGGAAAAAAGATAAATAGCAATGTTGGTTATGCTGCCATATCACCTTATATATGTCTAGCTTCAAATTGAAACAGTGGAGAAAGGATGTGAGTGTAACAGAAGTAAATGCTACTCTCAATAAAGAAATGGATAAATGATACTCTTAATTAAAAAAAAATTCTTAAATAATAATGAATGAAATAAATCAGGTGTATTCAAAAAATTCACAAATTCTCTAGACATCATATAAGGAATTATTTAAAAAATGAGAAAAAAGATAAATAGCAATGCGGGCAATAAATAGGTGTCATATTACCTCGTATATGTCCAACTTTTAGAGCATATCTGGCATTTCTACTAAACTTTTTTAAAAATAGTTTTTCAAAAAAGTACTTCAGAGAAAAAAGCTATTCACGTATGTGCCACGACCCAAGTCTACACCCAGGACGTGGACGGCACTCAAGAACCATTGCTGGTCCCCAAGTGAACCCTTTACCTGGCTGACTACAAGCGGAAGACTAACTTAAGCATGCAAAAGCTTAAAACTAAAATAAAATTCAATAAACTCAACTTTTGAAACTTTAACTCAAATGAACAACTTAGAATAAAAATAATATATTCAACTCGCTATAAAATATGCACTTAAGTCTTTAAAACATATAATAAAATAAATGAATAATACAAACTTCTTAACTATACCGACTATCTATGAAGCCTCTAACTGATAAAGATGGAAGTCGGGACAAGACCCACAACATCCTGACTAAACTGAAAGGTAAATGAAATCCTTCGAAAGCAAGGAGGCTCACCATAGCTAACTCGAACTCTTAGATGTATCAACGAAGCTCCTGTTGGTGATCCTGAATACCTGTGTCTGCATCACGAGAAGATGCAGGCCAAATGGCTCAGTACATGGAATGTACGAGCATATAAGGGGAATTCTAAAGCATAAACATAAGCTTGAAACTTGATAAAAAGGAAACATACTTACCTCTTCTCAACTTACTCAACTCAAGGAATACTCAAGGATATTCAAAACTACTCTAACTTACTCAACTCAGAGGTACTCAAGGATAAGATACTCAACTCAGAGGTTAGATACTCAACTCAATGATATGATATTCGACTCTGGGTACTCAACTCAATATAAAGCAACAATACACATGCAATATATGGAAAGCTTTATAAAACAGTAAAACAACTTAGTTCGTTAAAGAAAATGCAATAACAAACTCAAATTTACTTATATAATAAAGTAATATAGTTTCTGTGGGAGATTCTCTAACCGACAACCACCACTATGAGCCTAAGTGGTGATACAGCGTCTTGCCCACGCTGCCAGAACTGTCCTATACTTTGTCAACATATAAAACACTTTAACTTAGTGGATCCACTAGTCTATGCTACAAGAATCTTAAGGAGTCATCTAAAAAGTATGATCATTTACTACCCATGATGGCTACATGGTGTATGGAGACTTGAGTTATCTGAACTCGCATCCCTATATCGGTGCTCAATACTACTCCCAAAATATACTTAGCTCATATGTTTGTAAAAACAAAACTCTTTCTTTGGTTTGAGATAATTACTCAAAACTTGGCTTAAAAGATTTCTTGGAAATCATAGTTTCCTCTTTACTGAAAAACTAGCTCAAAGGCTCTTTTGAAATCTCAGTTTCCCTTCTTGTTTAAATGTAAAAACATTTACTCTTTGGGAATACATATTCCCAATATACTCTTTTGAAGAAATGAACTCAACTCTTTACTCTTTACTCTTTGCTTAACTCAAAACTTAAGTCTTAAAACAAAGTTAAAACATTTGTAAAAAACTTCTTAAAGTATGGTTCATGCAGAATTTTATGAGCACAAACTACGCAATGCAAGGTTTTCAATAACCATTGATAGAACTCAATACTTGGAACTTAATAACTTCAATGATACTACTAATTTAAAGAATGCTCAACTCAAAGGGTTCATGCGAAATTATAAGCATGAATTTCTTAACTCAAGAACTCAAAGATACTTCTCAAAAGGGCTTAGGAACTCAACACTTAAAGGCTTAAAACTTGAGGATATCACTTCTCTAAAAGATGCTCAACTTATGAAGTTCATGCGGAATTATGGGCATGAAACAACTCGAGTCGATGATCTACATAACAACATGGACTCGTGTATACGACTCATTTCATTCTCTTACTTACTTTCTCAGAACTTAGTTCAAATCGATAGTTGATCTCAAAGGATTCACAATTGAACTCAAAGGCTTACTTGAACTTTACTCTTAACTCTCTCTTGAATGTGAATTATGAATTCAAGAGTTTTGGTTCATGATATGAAGGGTCTTATGATGACAAAGTAGATTCATGAATACATTCTCCCCATCCTCATTCTCACTTGCTCGAGTCTTGAAACAAGTTACTAGTAATTGTAGAAGACTCTTGACTCTCAAATCTACCTTGAATTTGATTTTTGAATTCAAGGTTATGATCGTGTTAGGAATGATTTTAGGTGTTTAGAAGTAACTTAAAGTAATTAAAATCGAAAAGGAGTGAAGGTGCCTTTTAAACGAACTCAAACAGGGAAACTGATGACAAACTGGATGGGGCAGGCGACCCTGGCGCTATGGGTGGCGCGGGGCGCCAGCCCCTAAACATCAGAGGTGGGTTTGAGGTGCTCTGGCAGGCGCATCGCGCAGGCCCCCAACCCAGAAAATTCAGCAAGTTTCTTTTCTCGTTTTCTGACCCTATTTCGCCTAAAATCGAACGGTTTCTTCCCCAATCACTTAGAATTGATTTCTTAACATAGGTACACTCTAATATACTTAATACATCCCTTAAAACACTCACTTTGATCTCAAGAAATCATCCAAAACCCAACACAACAAGATTTAGAATGAACTTCAAGAACAACTATCAAGAACTCATCAAGAATTCAAATCTTTCAACTTCAAGAATGAAATTTGCGTTGAAAATAACATGTTCGGCGTGTGGGTGAACAAACCCAACACTATGGAAGCTTACATACCTATTAGGGATTAAACCCATGGCAAAAATCCGCAACAAGATGCAAGAATCTCGACGAACGCTTTCATCCGTTCTCTTTTCTCCTCTTTTCTCTTCTTCTTTTCTCTTCTTGAACTCTCAACTAAAACCCTAGGCGTATTTTAGGATTATAAAACTGAATCTAATAGGATTAGACCCTTAAAACATTACTAAAAACGAATTAAATCTGATGGGTAAGGAAAAGACCAAAATACCCCTCTAAAATCCGGTTTTGACTTTCCTTAACTGGAAAGCCTAACTTCAAAAGGCCATATCTCACTCATCCGACCTCGAAACTTAGCAAACTCAGCGGCATTGGAAAGATAATTCAAAGTTCTTTCCTACGGTATCTGCTAGCACATATAACTCATCCTGAGCTAGTATTTATGGTCGTTTGAAGGCAACCCAAAACTCATACTTAGCTTAACTTGCAAAATTTCTGATTTTGCTATTTCCAATTTAATTCTTTTTGGAACTCAAGGTGGTACATCTAGTGAACTTAACACTTAAGAAATTTTAATTCCTCAGTAAAATCTCACTCACTACGAAGAACGGTTCGAGTCTTAGTTTGAAAAAAAATTTGGGGGTGTAAATAATAATAATAATAATAATAATAATAATAATAAATGTAAAATAAAAAAAATGTATAGTATAAAAATAAAATTCATAAATAAAGTGAAACCAAAATTATGAGATATGCTAATTAATTAATAAGAGATATATTAGTAAATATGTAGGAAGGGATATTTTGGTCTTAAAAAAAATAAGTTTCTGCTTCTGCTTTTTTTTAAAAGCAGAAATTTCTTACTTCTTCCCAACCGCAGAAATGTCACGACCCAAAAGTCAAGGTCATGATGGCACATACCCCAAGAACCTCAAAAAGGTATGTAAGCTGAAAGAAATACACATACGAGACTCCTGAAGGGGAGTCCGGCCACAAACAATAGAAAAAAAATAACAAATACCCCAAAACTTGGTAGTATAAATATAAAGAGAATCTAATACACTTCTCGAAAATGGAATACAACTCAAGTCTTCGAAAGGAAAGTTAAAGACTTTAAATGATAGATGGAGACTAATGGCGATCTAGAAAGCAGGATCTCACCACAACTCCAAAAGAGATAACACCGCTGGATCCAATTAACCACTATGAGGATCCCTTGACTAGGATTTCCATCAAAGGGATAATAGAAGTAGGGAGTGAGTACAACCCACATGTACTCATTAGGTTAGACCGATTGAGTATAAGCAACTAAATAGACTTAAAAAAATAAACTATGCAAGCTTCCGCCTGCACGAAGAAAAGTCTCATCTCAACATTGGTGCTGCTAATTTATATAGAACGACGCGAATAAAGTAAACACACGAGGGAACATATAACACTTAAATCGATACACAAACAAGTTATACAACACAACAAAACTGGTTAATGTGATGCTATGAGATGATGAAATGATTGGAATGATATGGTGGTACCAAGGTCATTGCACAACCTGTCGTTTACACCTTGCCGAGCCTCTAGCTTCCAGACAAGGACCCATGGGAAACTGGCAGTCCATATACGAATCTCATAATCTCAATATCTCATGAACTTGCCACCTAGCTCGTGATCAAGGATATAAGTAAGGTGTCAAATTTTCTTTCTAAAAATGATAGTATTTGTCCATTTTCTCATATTTCCATGAACCATGATATGTTGCATGCACATGAATGCATACATACAACACAAAAACATAATCAGTGTATCAAGTATTTCAAATAGTATTAAGTTCCCAAACTTAACAGGTCATGAAACATTTCTCAAATGATAGGGATAGTGGAGGAAATCATTTAAAACCAACCTTTTACCACATAGAAACACATTTCATTTATTTTAAGATGGTTTAAAAATTAACTCAAGCCCCTGACTCGAGCATCTCCACGTCAAAAAATAGAGATAGGTCACACAGCCCCTCAAATATCACAGGATTCCCATAACAATTAATAATATCACACAATCCTCAACATATGTTAAACATCACAAATAGGCATCATACGAATTAAAATAGGAAGGTCAACACTTACCAACTTCTAAAATACATACAACAACTCATTTCACAGTTGACTTCCTAAGAACAGGTTAATTACTCATCTCAGTCTAAAAGAGGTATAGCCAAACCTACCTCAATGTCATAACTTCACTCGAACAACACTATCAGAGCACTTCCTCAACCAAACAATCACTAGAATCATCCTCAACTATAAAAATGGAAAGAGTTCATCAAAAGGAGTGCAATGATACTCATATTGCTAGGATTTGAAACTGAAGGTAAATAGTCCAAAAATCACTTCAGAAGTCAAAAGGCTAGAATCCTATTTTTAGTTGAAAATCAAATTCTACTAGTCAAGAGGAATTCATGATTGAAAAATCCATTAAAAATGATCAAGAAACAGGTTCCAAATCAAGATTTTAAAGCTTTCAGAAGATTAAAAATTGCAGGAATCAACCAAGAATTGATAAAGAAAGATTACCCACACTTTGGGAGTAGTATTGAGCACCGATTTCCAAAAGAGTTTTCATGAGCAATTTTAGTACCATCTCTTTTAAGAGAAAGATTTTGAGTAATAATCTCAAACCACAGAAAGAGTTATGTTTTTAAACATATGAGTTATTTACATTTTGGGAGTAGTATTGAGCACTGATATGTGGACGAGTTCAGATAACTCAAGTCTCCATAAACCATGTAGCCAACTTAGGTAGAAAGGGCCATACTTTTTAGATGATTCCTTAATGTTTTTAAGCATAGACTAGTGGATCAACTTAGTAGTAGGTTCTATACCCCGGCAAAGTATAGGAGAGTTCTTGCATCGTGGGCGAGATTGGATCATCACATAGCTCATAGTGATGGTTGTCGGTTAGAGAATCTCCCACACAGTTATATTGTATTTTTATATACAAATTGAGTTGTTATTGTATTCTTCAATACATTGAGTTGCTATCTACTATTTTAAAAGCTTTACATATATTGCATCTTTTATTGTTGCTTTATCTTGAGTTGAGCCTCTTATTATTGGGTTGAACTTTGTTTCATTGAGTTGAGTTGAGTTAAGTGAGTTGAGAAGAGCTAAGTATGTTTCTTTTTCATCAGTTAAAGCTTATGTTTATGCATGCTCGTACACTCCATGTATTGAGCCATTTGGCGTGCATCATTTTATGACGCAGATACAGGCATTCATGATCATCAACAGATGCTTTGTTGAGGTCATGTGATAGTCCAGTCAGCTTTGGTGAGCCTTTTCATATTCCGGAGGACTTCACCGGCCTTTATCTTACGGTTAGTAGTTTGAGATGTTGTGGGTCTTGTCCCGATATCTTTTTGTAATGTAGAGGCTTCATAGATAGACAGAGTTGAGAAGTTTATGTATTTACATTTATTTTGAGTACTGTACAGACTTTTAAAAAGGTTGAGTATTCGAGTTTGTTGAATTTATTTCAGTTTTAAGCTTTTGTATACTTGAGTTAGTCTTCCGCTTGTAGCCAACCAGGATGACGGTTTGCTTGGGGACCAACTATGGTTCTCGAGTACCGGCCACAATCAGGGTGTAGGCTCGGGTCGTGACAACCCTACTAACTCAAACTCGACGTTTATGACGCGATGNAAGCATGAAAACGCTACAGGAAAGGGCAAAATGGATATTTCATAATTAAAAGCCAAATCACAAGAAATGATACATTATAAGAAAAGCTGGTTCCGCTTCCCCTTAAAAGTAGTTTTATTGGTTTGTCAAACATCTTATTTTTCAAAAGAAGTGTTTTTGGCCTTCCAACAACAATGTCAAACAGACTCTAAATATTGAGACTCATTACTAGTGGGGAAAGGACGTGGGCGCAAGGGAAATAAATGATATTTTTATTAAGGAAATGAATAATTAATTCTCTTAATAAGGAAATAAATGATATTCTTAATAATAAGGAATAAAATAAATGGGGTGTATTTAAATTTTTTAACAAATTTTCTAGACATTATATAAGGAAAAGAAATTTAAAAGTGAGAAAAAATATAAATAACAATGATGGTTATAAAGAGGTGTCACATCGTCCTTTATACATATATACCCTTATATTGATACTCATCGAGAGTGGAGAAAGATCGCGGGTGTAAAGGAAATAAATGAAATTCTTAATAAGGAAATGAGTAAATGATACTCTTAATAAGGAAATAAATTATATTCTTAATAATAAGGTGGATTACAAGTTTTAAGCAGATTTTCTAGATATCATATAAGGAAAGAAGTCAAGAAAATGAGAAAATAAATAAATAGCAATGTTGGCTATAAAGATGTGCATCACCTTGTATATGTCTAGGTTCTAGCTTTATATTGATACTCATCTGAAATTGAGAAAGGACGTGGGTGTAAAAGAAAAAAAATTATACTCTTATTAAGGAAATAAATTATATTCTTAATAATAAGGAATGGAATAAATAAGGATTATTTAAATTTTTGTAACAAATTTACTAGACATCATACTAGGAAAAAAAGTTAAAAGATGATAAAAAAAAAGATAAATAATAATATTGGCCATAGGAAAGTGTCACGTCATCTTGTATATGTCTAGATTTATATTATATATAGATATAGGTTGTTGGACCAAAAATATCAAACAAATCCACTCTACATTAGTTCATATGTTACTTTTTGTATGTCAAGAAAAGGAAAGAGAGAGAGAGAGCTATATTTCATCTTCCTCTTGAGCAGCCTTCTATCAAATTCAACAAAAGGATATAAACAGCTTTTGCAAACATCAAGAATTAGCATGACTCCAGGTATATGCCATTCTCTCTTCTTCCTCTTTTGGGCTTTTGGGCATGAATTTGACGATATTTGTAAAGGAAAAAAAGTTGGAGTTGGGAAAGGGTATTTGTAAATTAATGTAAAAGAAAAATAATAATTGAAAATGTGAATATATATATTCAATGCATTTGGTGAATGTCTATTCAATGAATGTTATCTTATATATTTATATTCCTTAACTTTTGTTATCTTTGGGTGATTTATCATCCTATAAACTAGGATGTTCTTGATTTTTGAAAGATACACATGAAGCCATTTAAATAAAATGATCTCTACTTTTTACCCTCCGTATCTTTGGTTTATATTTCTTATTCTATATTGCTCATATTTTATAATATGTTATCAGCATGATTCTCTAATAACCAATTGAGTTATATACGTCTACAAATAAAATTTCACATTAAAATAGTAGGGTTTTCATTTTTGTGCTACAAACATCAAGCGAGAAATAAAAATCATAAATGATGAACGACATAAAGTCTAGGAAAAATTGAATACTTTGGCCAAAGTTGCAACTAATGGAAGTCAATTTAGGCAAGTGGTGACACCAACATGAAATAATTTCCGGTATTGATGTTCTTTCGATTGCATTAAGGTATAGTTTCTAATTAAAATGAGACCTTTCTTTTTATCGAGATCCATGATGGTAAAATAATATTTATTTGATGCCTTTGTATCTCTTTTATGTTGTATTTTAATTGATTCAGGAGAACTAATGTGTTAGTTTTGTACGTCTTGTGAAAATGCTTACAAATAGCAACTAAAATAACTTTTTAGTGAATTTACAAATAATAACTATACAAGTGTTAGTTTATAAAGAAAAGTACATGTTTGAGATAATATTTATGTGACTTGGGGCATAAAGGTTTTTCATAAAAGTCTTGTCATTATTGTATATAGATGTGTTCTCCTGTGGTGGATGCAATGAGATTTTATTTTATTGGGCAATATATGAAAAACTTGAATGCATTTAGGAAAATTATTGTCATGTTAAATATGTTATCCATGTATAACTAAATTTTCGCAATGAATGTACTCTCTAGTACTGTGATTATTTTTCCAATACGTTTAACCAAACATGCCATAAAATTATTCAATTTCTCCTCGCAGATGCTAAAAGAGTTGTTGGTGGAGGGGAAAGAGAAGATAGGATCAGTAAACTTCCAGGAAATGTTATGAATCGTATCGTAGAGCTTCTTCATGTTGAAGACGCAGCAAAAACCAGTATTTTGTCCAAAAAATGGAGATACATTTGGGCCAGGCTTCCAAATCTGTGGTTGAGCAGGGCCTTTTGGATATATTGCACAACTCAACAAATTTTCAGAGAAAGAGTAAATACAATTCTCTTACAACATCTTGGAGATATTGAGAAGTTTCATCTTGTAGAATCAGTACGTTCGTCTTCATATGCACATACTGATAGATGGTTGGTTTATGTCACTAGAAAAGGTGTCAAGGAGTTATGCCTTTACATGCCAGATAATCACACTTATAAAGTGTCGTCCTGTGTACTTAATTGTCCAACCTTGACACATTTGGAACTCTTCAAGTGTTTGTTCAAACCACCAAAATCCTTTGTTGCTTTCCAGCATCTNATTTTTAAAAATTTAAAATTTACCCAACAAAATTATTATATCCTTTGATTTACTCATTTATTTATTAAAGTAGTATAATTTGTCCAACTATATTTATTACCATCTTTTACTTACATTTAAATTTTCCTTAAATTTTCTCATCTATTTTAGTATATTTAATTATTATTCTCCTTTCCTTAATAATTATAAACTATTAGAATATTAAATATTTATTACTCAAATGCAAAAAAAAAAAAAACAATTTGCCTAATTTGGGTGCTGATTGCCATTTAAATTGATAATTACTGAAATTATTTTATTCTTATTTCCTTATTTACTTCCTTAGTTCCTTAGTTCAAAGCATTTATGTTCCGTAGCTGAAGGATATTGAGCTCTCAATCACTCAATAAATCAAGCTTAAATCACGGTAAGCTCTCAATTCACTTTAAATAACACTTAATTCATTGTAAATTTTCAATGTAAGCTCTCAAACCTCAACCAATTGTAAGTTTTTTGAGTGAATCTGAATTTTTTCTAAATCTATTTATCATCTATTTGTTTGAGTTTGTAGAGATTTGTTTGGGTCATGCATGTTTGAGTTTGTAGAGATTTGTTTGGGTCATGCATGCTTGAGTTTGTAGAGATTTGTTTGGGTCATGCATGTTTGAATTTGTAGCTTTTAATTGTTGTTATATTTATGTACAATTCTGTAGAGATTTGTTAGGGCTTTTAATTGTTGTTATAATTTCCGTATTATTCTGTAGAGATATGTTAGGGTTTTTAATTGTTGTTATATTTCTGTACAATTCTGTAGAGATTTGTTAGGGCTTTTAATTGTTGTTATATTTCAGTATTATTCTGTAGAAATTTGTTTGGGGTTTTACTTTTTGTTATATTTCTGTACAATTCTGTAGAGATTTGTTAGGGGTTTTAATTTTTGTTATAGTTATATCTTATTTTGTAGAGATTTGTTGTTATAGTTTGATTTTGCATGTTATAGTTTAGTTGTAGTCCAAAGAGGAACCTTACAGAAATATTGAAGTTATGATCTAGAGTTCACTTTCTTTTCCAGTTTCGAGCCTTAGAGTTCACTTTCTTTACATTTTCGAGTCACTTCTCATATTAATTTACTGGTGCTATTAACTTAAATTTCATATTTGGCTTGATAGGTAAAAATATGAATTGGCTAGAATTAAAAAAAATCAGTATTGGCCTTCTGTCTTGCTGGAAGTAAGAAAATTCTCAGTAATTTTGGCATTTGATAGGTTCTATATTTACTTTGATTGTTTGGGATGTAGATTGAGAATCTGATAGTGATGATGTAATATACAAAATACTAGATATGAGTTCTGCAAACTAGTTAGTGAACTACAGTTCTTTTACTCAATTAAGTAAGAAAATTAGAGTATTTTTCTTGAAAATAAGGAATTCAAATTGTTAGCATTACAATTAGAGTATTTTTCTTGAAAAGCTTAGCTGTTATTTACACTTTTCATTTTGATATTATGATATTATTTAATTTTAAGTTGAATTGCTATGTCGTTCTTTCTAGCCATGTCAATTGATAAATCTTGGATTGGCAAGCCAAGAAATACTCCTGAATATGTAGTTGGGGTTAGAAACTTTCTGAATTTTGCCTTTGAGTATGGATCTATTGACGGACATGTAATTAAGTGTCCATGTTCGAGGTGTGGCTTCAATAAGTGGCAAGAAAGAGATGTAGTTCAAGAACAGTTAACTTTAAAGCCTTTTCCAGAAAACTATAAATTTTGGTATTTGCATGGTGAATATTCAAATGCAACTATAACACAAACATTTCAGAGTACACGTGTTGTAGAAGAGACCTTGCAGTCCCATAGTCCAATGGAATTCATGGTTAATAATGCTTCTAGGTTCATTGAAAACAATATCAATGTACCTGATGTGTCTTGTGAGCCTATAAATGGATAAAAAATATTAAATAAAGAGCATACTGAAAGGCAGGATGAAGATTATGCCAAGTTATTTGAATTGATTGAAGATGGCAAGCAATCATTATATGAAGGGTGTAAGAAGTATTCTAAATTGTCCTTTCTAATCAGATTGTATCACATAAAGTGTTTGTGCCGAATGATTGACAAAGCGATGGGTATGATATTGGAATTGTTAAAAGATGCCTTTAAAGATGCCAAGATTCCTGCTTCATTTTATGAGGCCAAGAAAACCATCAATAAACTTGATCTTAATTATACCAAGATACATGCTTGCCCAAATGCAAAAAATGCAAGACATCTAGATGGAAAGATAAAAATAAAAAGCAACCTGCAAAGATTTTGCATTAATTTCCACTAAAGCCAAGGCTTCAAAGACTGTACATGTGCTCTAAAACTGCTGAATCTATGAGATGGCATTTTTTTCGGGGTAACCATGATGGATTGATGAGACATCCCAGGGATTCTCAGGCTTGGAAAACATTTGACTTGCTTCATTCTGAATTTGCTACAGACCCTCGAAATGTACGGCTAGGCCTAGCTAGTGATGGTTTTAATTCCTTTGGAGCAATGTCAACAACCTATAGTATTTGGCCAGTGATTCTTATTCCATACAATCGTCCTCCTTGGGAATGCATGAAGCAATCTTCATTCATTCTCTCAATGATCATTCCACGAAAAAAATGCCAGGAAATGACATAGATGTCTACTTACAACCTCTTATCCAAGAGTTGAGGGAATTGTGGTACGATGGAGTGCAAACATTTGATTCTTCAAAAAAAGAAACATTTAAAATGCGTGCAGCTTTAATGTGGAAAATTAGTGATTTTCCCAGGCTTGGTAACTTATCTGGATGGAACACATACACTGAGTTTGCTTGCCCCCACATGTAATTTTGCTACAGATTCTTATAGGTTGATTCATAGTAGAAAATGGTGTTTTATGGGACATCGTTGTTTTCTTGAAAGTGGTCATCGGTTTAGATTACAACAACTTCGTTTTAATGGAAAAATCGAGCAACGGGAGCCACTAATTACATTATCAGGATCAGACATCTTGAAACAAATGGAGGGCATTCCAGTTAATTTTGGAAAAAACCCGAGATGAATAATAAGCGCAAAAGAGCTAAAGGAAAACTTGTTAAAGATGAATCGAGACAATGGAGAAAGAGAAGCATATTTTTTGACCTTCCTTATTGGGAATCTAACTTGTTGCGTCATAATTTAGATGTTATGCACATTGAGAAGAATGTGTGTGAGAATTTGATATACACTTTGCTTAGTGATTCTGAAAAATCAAAAGACAATCCTCAAGCTCGAAAGGATCTTAAAGAAATGGGTATAAGACAAGAACTTTGGCTAGATGAGAATGGAAATTATAAGCCTTCTTTGTTTACTATTTCAAATACAAAGAAAAATGGTTATAAGAAAGATGTATTTTTGAGAACTTTAAAGAAAGTCAAAATGCCTGATGGATATGCAAGCAACATTTCGAGATGTATTGATTTGAAACAACGAAAGATCTTTGGAATGAAGAGTCATGACTTTCACATTCTCATGGAACAGTTGTTACCAATTGCAATACGTAAATTTTTACCTGATAAGGTGACTGCCGTGCTAATGGAGTTGAGTTCGTTCTTTCGACAACTATGTGCCAAAAACTTAAGTCTGTCAGACCTTGACAAGCTGCAGTCTCGATATGTTCACACTATTAACCACTTAGAAATATTATTTCCTCCCACATTCTTTACAATCATGGTTCATTTGACTTGTCATCTAGTCGCTGAAGCAAAACTTGGGGGTCCAGTGCAGTATCGGTGGATGTATGCTATTGAAAGGTAATTAAAATTTCATTTTTTAATTGGAAGTTATTCTTTAAGNGAGTACAGTTGTTCACTTCAAGCCAAGAGACTTATATGATATGGGAGAAGGAGAAAATGAAGTTCTTGAGATTGAATTTCCCGTGCAAGACTTGGATCAATTCTTTGGTGATGTTAATGATCTAAATTTGTGTATGGAGGATGAAGCTGAGGAACTTCCAATGCAAGACTAGATTTGTTTAAGATTAGAGTCACTTCTCGATTTCTCTGAGTTTCTTACCTAGCTATTTTATTTCATTAATTAAGTTTCAGTTAGTTTTGTTTTGAACTATTCAATCGTATTCAACTTCTATCGGATACCTGTTATTTCTTATGCTTTTTTTCATTAGCTCTCCAAGCTTCCTATTTTTAATCATGCTAATTTTATTTACTGTAATTATCTTGATTATATCTTAATTGTCTTTGAAATTGGTTATATATGTGCAAGTTTACAACTTATTTTATATGTATGCAGAGATGCCGAAGCAAAATCAGTATAAAAATATGTTCAAATCGGCGGCGAGCTCTTCTCTTGCTCCAGGACAGTCATCACTGTTTCAACCTCAGGCTCAAGCTTCATCTTCATCATCACAATCAAAAACAAGTCAACATGTTCCATCTTCATCATCTGATGGAGATTCTTCACAATCTGTCGTTCCATATACTTTCGATGGAGTTTCTTCAAAGCCAACTACACGTAAAGACAACGAAGACAATCATGATTGGTTTGTCGATGTTATAGGTACATACAAATGATAAACTTTATTATAATTTTTAACCTTCTTAGCAACTAATGTAAATTTGATCATATTTTGTGTTAGATCAACATCAAGTAACAAAAACGGTTAGAATGAAGATCAGGGATGTCCATAACATGGAAAAGGGATTGCGGATAATTGTAGAATGCGATGAATATGCTGTACCTATTGGAAAAGCAGCCGGCATAATTGCAGGAGTTATGGGGCAGCTTGCCACAAATGCTCTGTACTTTCCAATCAGCTTTAAAGAATGGCCAGACATGCCAGATTCTTACTTGGATCGTGTTTTTGATGAAATCCTAATGGTACTTCCTTGTTAATTATTTTGCTTAGCTTTAATCTTTAGTTATATATGTAAAATTGCAGTAAACTAACTTTGCTTTTTGAAGGCTCGATTTCTCTTTATGATTGATCATCAAAAAGCAAAAAAATGGGCTGGCAGTAATCTTAACAAAAAGTGGAAGGACCACTGGCATAAATTATGGCATGCTGCGAAAAATCCATTATTGAGTAAAGAAGAGATCATTAGAAAATCTCCGAATGGCATACCCATGGATCAATAGGCACTGTTTGTCAATTATCGCATGGACGAGAAAACACAAGTACTTAGTTCTTCCTTTTTTTTCTTTCTATTGCTTGTTCTTCTCTGCCATTGTTGTGACCGTTTATTTACTTTCTACTGCTTCTTCTTTTTTGTCACATATTTCTTCTTTACCTGAAGTTAACTGTTCATATTGTTCCAATTTAACCTGTAGAAACTTTGCAAGAAGAATCAACAAATTCGACAAAATCAAATTCCTCATACCGGAGGTGCTAAGAGTTTGGCTAGAAGAAGAGCTGAAATGGTAGTTTAATACAATGTTCTTAGATAAATATATTCTTAATTAATTATTAATGTCTTACAATTTGAAAATTTTAGATGGCAAAGGGAAAAGCTGTTGATCGAGGCAAAATGTGGACTGAGACTCATAAGAGAAAGGATGGAAGTTATGTAACTGAGGCGGCTAGAGAGATTGGGGTAAGTATTCTCTTTATATATGATTACTCGAGTAGCAATTTAATCAGATTTCTGGTTATGGTGACATAGCAAAAAAGACTAATGATTCAATTGTGTTATTGAGGACCAAAAATTAGTCTTCCTCTGTGTACTAATTCTACCATGCAGCAACAACAACCTGTTGTTCTTGCCCCTTCTTCTTAATGGGTTGCTTTTTGTGAATCAGAGACAATAGCATTTGAAGACAATACCAAATTGTACAATCTGGAAATTTGTAATTCGAAGATACATGGTCCCTCTATCTTCATAGAGTCATCAACTAGTATTTGACAACAATAGTATGCTTGTTTTTCTTTTACACATGAGAAAATTGAAGAAATTCGAAGTCAAAGGCGAGAAAGTATTCTCGAAGTTTCACCTAGTGATGCACTTCGCATAGTACTCGGTCCCGAACATCCAGGCCGTGTTCGAAGGTTAGGCTTGGGTGTTGTTCCAACTATGGCATTCAAACAGACATCTCGGAGATTTATGCATGTTAATGTGAGTTCATCTAGCTCTAGCAATCCAACTCCAAAGTGGCAGCAAGAGATGACGAGTATGAAATCACAATTAAATGTGCTACTCAGCTTATATCAAAAGAACATAGGAAACATCCCTGAAGAGTTTGCTCACTTATTTCCACCTCCTCCACAGGTATGACCATTATAAACATCTATGTTTTATATGCACTCTTTTTTTAAGAACATATCTAAGAGTCTTAACTCTTTCTTTACGTACTCTTTGGTGCTACGAAGTCATTTCTGATTTGCCTTCACAGACTTGGGGGTGCAAAGTTTCTCTTGTCTCGATTCACAATAAATACCAATTTGTTTTTGAATAGCATTTTACCTGTTCTGGGTAAAAAAATACCATAATGTTGTTACTATCCTTACAATAGGCTGCCCCCGTTACAAAATAATTAGTGGGTTGTATGAATACTTGTATTCATTCTTTGATACATATATTTTTGGAGTATATGATCATCAGCTTTCTTGTCAAATTAATATATTTTATTTTATTTTTGCAGGCATCAGATATAGAAAGTGGTGTTCATCAGTCACCAATCGGACCAACCATCGATTAGAATCTTCAGATGAAAGTAAAAAGGATGGAGGACTAAGTATAAACTGGAAATCATTTTTAGTATCTTTTTTGGATATTCTTTTTGAAAAACACTTGAAATTAGTATTTTGATGATGTAATTTTGAAGTTTTGAGTAACACTTGAAATTGGTATTTTGATGATGTAATTTTAGAGCTTTGAATAACACTAGTATTTTGATGATGTAATTTTGGAGTAATTTTGTTTAATATGATGAATATTTTGCTCATTTGATCTTTTATGTTGTGTTAAAACTACTAATTATACAAATTTAAATATACGGTGCAATAAATAGGATGCAAATATGAATTGACAAAATTAGAATACATGATTATTTATGGTGCCATGAACTGATCATTGCGGCGTTTCAAATCGTCGTGATATATAATTTTTTTTTTTACAATTACGACGGTTATAAACCGCCGCTCTATACAACAAAAAATGTCGCATTAACAAAGGAATATTGCGACGGTTTATATATATATATATATTTCGACGGTTTCTAAAATGTCGCATTAACAAAGGAATATTGCGATGGTTTATATATATTACGACGGTTTCTTAAAAACCGTCGTAAAATGTTTGTGACAGACGAGATTACAACAGTTTCGTAAAACGTCGTTATATTGTATTGTGACGGTTTGAAACCGCCGTATTACCTATAAAAAACCGTCGCAATAACCATGTTTTTTTTGTAGTGGCAAACATTTACTAACTTTTTTTTAAGTTCTTTTTGACTCATTTTAAGTTAATTTTTTATATTTTCAAACACTTTCATAAATCAAAAACTATTTAAAAGTGTGTTTGACCAACTTTTAAGCCAATTCAAATCCCCTCTAAATGTATTATGCCTAATTTATATATGAGTTCATACAAAATGTTTTATCTTAAATAAATGTGGCAACTAACGCATTAACTTTCGTTATCACAATAACTCGGCTCGGCCGTCTCCATGTAAAATTATCTTATCTGCTAGCGTTGCTGATCACCTAATTTGAATATTATTTTTTCTTTATTCTTTAACATGGATAAGAAAATAAAGATAACACATAATTTAGCTGTTGCACAATCGGACACTTTTGACTAATTACAAAGAGTGTTTANCAACTTAGCTTGTTAAAGATAAAACAATAACAACTCAACTTTACTTATAAAAAGTAATATAACTTTAGTGGGAGACTCTTTCAACCGACAATCACCACTATGAGCCCTAGTGGTGATACAACGTTTTACCTCACGTTGCCCAAGGACAATCCTATACCTTGCCATGATAGAGGAAGCTAACTTTTCTAAGTGGATCCACTAGCTTAATCTTACGGGTTCATCTAAAAAGTATGACCCGTTAACTCCCATGTTGGCGCATGGTTCTTATGGAGAGTTGAGTTTAAATGAACTTGTGTCCCCAATTCGGTGCTCAAGACTACTCCCAAAAATACTTAGCTCATAAGTGTTTTAAACACATTTTTCTTTATTTGAGATAATTACTCAAAACTTTGCCCGAAGGCTCATTCGGAAACAATGTTCCTTTTTCTTGAAAACTAGCCCAAAGGCTCTTTTGGAATCATAGTTCCTTTCTTACTCAAATGTAAAAACATTTGGAAACTTCTTTGGGAATACATAGTTCCCTAATAACTTTTGAGAAATGAACTCAACTTTAAACTCTTAACTTAACTTGAAACTTGAGCCTTAAAATGAAGTTAAAACATTCAACAAAGACTCTTTGAAAGATTTAAAGACTTGCTTTGACTCCCTTCTTGAACTTCTAGACTCAACTCTTAACTTCCCTTGACTTGGAAACTTACTCTCCTTGAATTGGAATCATGGATTCAAGGTATTTGATCACGTGTTATGGACGAGTTCTTGACGTTTAAATGTACCTTGGGGTGTTGGAAACAACTAGGGAACATAGGTACAACACCTAGGAACATGTATGAGAAATGGGGAAGGAATGGGAAAGCTTGGCGCTCTTGGCGTTCTGAGAGGCGCGGAGCGCCAGATCTCAAACTTCATAGAGGTCTGGTTGGGGCTCTGGTAAGGGTGGCGCCCCAGGGGCTGGAACTCAGAGTCCCTCTTGGGGCGCGTTGGCTGGCGCGACGCCCCAACCCTTTTCCCCGCAAACTTGACTTTTCTCCTCCTTTTCTCCAACTCTAAACCTTCCAATATTCAAAGCTTCAACCCCCAAGCACTTAGGATCATCAAAACCCTTAACATACACTAGTTTCAACTTAAAAACACCACCGGAAACATACACCAAACCAACAAGAACTACAACACAACACAACTACAACTTCAATAATTTCAACCAACAACTTCAATCAAACATAATCAATATTTTCTCGAAATTAACAGAGCTTGGCGTGTGGGGGAAAGAACCAACCCAACACTATGAACTCACATACCTTAATAGGGATCACCCCCAAAGAAAACACGATGATCTTTAACGAAACCTAGCTTGAACGAAACCTAGCTTGATCTTCTCTTTTTCCTCTTCTTCTCCTCTTCACTATTAAACCCTTACTTTCACTCTTTAAAAATGAGAAAAACTGATCAAAATCAGTCCAACACACTCATATATATCCAAAATAAAAGGCTAGGGAAAAGACCAAAATGCCCTTACAATTTTCCGGACAGATTCCCTTCCAATTGCCCAACTTTCAAAGGGCATAACTCGCTCATACGAACTCAGTAACGAGCAAACTCGATGGCGTTGGAAAGACCAATCCACGAACTTTGCAACCATAACTGGAACCACACCTAGATCATCCTGAGCTAGGAGTTATAACTGTTCAAAGTTGGCCAAAAATTCATTATTTTCCACACTTAGCCAAATTTTCAAGATTTTTAAATTCTTTCCAAAAATGAAAATTTCCAATTCTAAGCCTCTTCATAGTTATTTCAAATTGTCGGATGTTACAATATCTCCCCCTTGGGAACATTTGTCCTCGAATAAGAATACTCTAACAAGGCTGAGGGTGTAACATCAAACTCAAACACCCAACAAGCAATTCATGTATACAACAACAAGCAACAACATGCTCACTAAAATTTAAAGAGCACTAAGAAGGAAATTAGTACCTTGGTCTACATTTCCTCCGGATTCAAAGAGATATGGGTATCTCTTCTTCATGTCCTCTTCGGCTTCCCAAGTGGCTTCCTCAACAAATTGGTTCCTCCAAAGGACCTTAACTGAGGCTACATCCTTTGTTCTCAACCTACGAACTTGACGGTCTAGAATTTGCATAGGAATCTCCTCATAAGATAAGCTATCGTTGATCCTTAAACTTTCAGTCGGCAGGATCAATGAAGGATCACCTATGCACTTCTTCAACATGGAGATATGAAATATCGGATGAACTACTACTAGTTCCTGCGGTAACTCCAACTCATATGCAACGTTGCCAATCCTCTTGGCTATGCGGTAAGGTCCAATATACCGGGGACTAAGTTTCTCCTTCTTGCCAAACCTCATAACCCCTTTCATGGGTGAAACTTTCAAATATACCCAATCATCTATTTCAAACTCTAACGCCCTTCTCCTAACATCCGTGTAGGATTTCTGGCGACTGTGCCGTTTTCAATCTCTCTTGAATCACTTTCACCTTCTTTATAGCTTTGTGAACTAAATCTGGTCCTATCAACCCTGCTTCACCAACTTCAAACCATCCAATAGGAGATCTACATCATCTCCCATAAAGAGCTTCGTATGGAGCCATTTGGATGCTGGAGTGATAACTGTTATTGTAGGCAAACTCAATGAGAGGTAGGTGATCATCCCAATTACCTTTGAAATCGATCACACAAGCCCTCAACATATCTTCTAAAGTCTGAATAGTACGCTCGGCTTGCCCATCAGTCTGAGGATGAAAGGCAGTACTCAAGTTCACCTTGGAACCCAAGTCTTTCTGAAAAGATTTCAAGAATTGTGCACCTCTATCTGAAATAATGGAGACTGGACTCCATGAAGTCTCGCCACCTCTTGAATATATAACTTGGCATAATCTTCTGCTGAGTTGGTAGTCTTTACCGGTAGAAAATGGGCTAACTTTGTCATTCTGTCGACAATTACCCAAATAGAATCATGATGTCTGCGAGACCTTGGCAACCCTGTGATGAAATCCATATTGATCATCTCCCATTTCCAATCTGGAAGTTCTATCCTCTGAGCTAAACCAACAGGCCTTTGGTGTTCAACCTTCACTTGTTGGCAATTCGGACATTTAGCAACAAACTCTGCAATGCCCTTCTTCATGCCATCCCACCAATAAACTTCTCTCAAGTCACGATACATCTTCATGGAACCTGGATGAATGGAATATCTGGAGCTGTGAGCTTCATCCATCACTCTCTCTTGGAGTCCATCTACCAATCTACCTTGAAATCTCAGAGTACCATCTCCTCCTTGTTCAAAAGCTAATACTTTTTGCTTTTGAACATTTGCCTTGAACTCAAGAAAAATGGGATCTTGGTCTTGTTTCTCTTTCACTTCTGACACTAGTGATGACTCGGCCCTGCTCTTCACTTGTATTCCCCCTTCAGTGGAGTCTATAAGGTTGACTCCCAGGTGTGCCAGTCTGTGCACATCTTTTGCTAACTCTCTCTTCTCTTCTTTAATATGGGCGGTGCTACCCATAGACAACCTACTTAAAGAATCAGCAACAACATTAGCCTTACCTGGGTGATAAAGAATACTCAGGTCATAGTCCTTAAGTAATTCTAACCACCTCATCTGTCTGAGATTAAGCTCTTTCTGAGTAAGCACATATTGAAGGCTCTTATGATCAGTGAATATGTCAACATGCACACCATACAAGTAATGACGCCATATCTTCAAAGCGAACACTACAGCCGCCAACTCTAAGTCATGGGTTGGGTAGTTCTTCTCATGAACCTTCAACTGTCTAGAGGCATAAGATATAACCTTGCCATTTTGCATTAAGACACAACCCAAACCAACTCTAGATGCATCACAATACACCACAAAACCTTGAGTACCTTCTGGTAAGATCAAAACTGGAGTTGTAATCAACCTCTTTTTCAATTCCTGAAAGCTTTTCTCACAAGCTTCAGACCATTGAAACTTCACTGTCTTCTGAGTCAACTTTGTCAAAGGAGATGCAATAGACGAGAACCCTTCAACAAACCTTCTATAATAGCCAGCGAATCCCAAGAAACTCTTAATTTCTGTTGGAGATGTGGGTCTAGGACAATTCTGCACTGCTTTAATTTTCCGAGTATTAACTTTAATTCCTTCACCGGACACAATGTGGCCTAGGAACGCCACAGACTTAAACCAAAACTCACATTTAGAGAACTTGGCATACAACTCCTTATCTTTCAAAGTCTGAAGGACTAGTCTAAGATGACTAGCATGATCTTCTTCATTCCTTGAATAGATTAGTATGTCATGAATGAAAACGATAACAAACACATCTAAATAAGGTTTGAAGACTCTATTCATAAGTTCCATGAAAGTTGTTGGTGCATTGGTCAAACCAAAGGACATGACCAAAACCTCAAATTGACCATATCTGGTTCTGAATGTTGTCTTTGGAATATAACATTCCCTTACTCTTAACTGGTGATAGCCTGACCTGAGGTCAATCTTCGAAAAACAAGTGGCACCCTGTAGCTTACGAAAAGATCATCAATCCTCGGAAGAGGGTACTTATTCTTGATGGTAACCCTATTCAACTTGCGGTAATCTATACACATCCTAAGGGAACCATCTTTCTTTCTCACAAACAAGACCGGAGCACCCCAAGGTGATACACTCGGTCGAATGAAACCCTTTTCTAGGAGATCTTTTAACTGCTCATTCAACTCTTTCAACTCAGCTGGTGCCATTCTATACGGCGGAATAGAGATAGGGCGAGTATCTGGAATGAGATCTATGTCGAACTCTATCTCTCTCTCTCAGGAGGAATTTCGGGTAGATCATCAGGAAACACTTCTGGAAACTCTCCTACTATAGGAACTGACTGCAAATGAGGTATCTCAACACTAGAGTCAATAACTCAGACTAAGTGATAGATACAACCCTTTCAGACTAACTTTCTCACCTTAAGGTACGAAATAAAACGACCCTTAGGCACTGCTGAACTGCTACTTCATTCTATGACTGGCTCATTCGAAAACTGAAACTTGACTGCTAGAGTTCTACAATCTATCGATGCATAACAAGCATGAAGTCAATCCATACCTAGAATGACATCGAAATCTACCATGTCTAATTCAACCAAATCAGCCATGGTGCTCTTGTGGTTGATAGAAACAGGACAATCACGATAAACTCTTTCTGCTAGAATAGACTCCCCAACAGGTGTAGAAACACAAACGGGTTCACAAAGTCTTTCAGAAAGAACATCAAACTTATTTGCAACATAAGGAGTTACAAAAGAAAAACTTGCTCCTGGGTCTAGCAAAGCATACACATCAAAAGCAAAGACTTTGATCCTACTAGTGACAACATTCGGAGATTTCTCTTGCTCGTGGCGGCTGGTGATAGCATAAAGGCCATTTGCTCCTCCACCGGTACTAGAAGTAGCTCATCTAGGTGCAATCCCGTCTGGTGGGACAATTGAAGAAGATTGGGCCCTACTGCCCAGATTTCCACTACCTTGCTCATTCTTTGGGCACTCCTTCATGAAGTGACCCTCTTGCCCACACTTAAAGCAACCCATCTGGCCCTGACGACACTTCCCTGGATGGACTCTACCATACCTAGTACATGCAAGAACCTGGTTACTTCATTGTGCCACACTGTTCTGAGACTGTGCAGGTCCAGCTCTGAAATTCTGCGAACTCTATCCAGTGTACTGACTTTTATTTCTGGGTACAGGTACACTAGCAGATGATGGAACAGGTCCCTTTGCCTTTGTTGAAAGGACGGACGGTTCGCATTACCTTTCTGCTGCCCGAACTCATCACCGGTCTTAGCTCTCTTATTTCTGAACACTTCTCTGTCCCTCAGCTTTTCTTACTCAACTTATTGCACATAGACCATCAACCTTGATATGTCCATGTCCCCGATAAGCATTGCAACCCTACCTTCTTTACTCGACAATCGAGACAATCCCGCAACGAACAAACTCATTCTACTTCTCATGTCTGCAACCATCTCCAGAGCATAACAGGAGAGTTGTGTGAACTTCAGACCATACTCATTAACACTCAAAGACTCCTGCTTAAGTGTGAGGAACTCACGTACCTTGGCCTCTTTCAATTCTTGAGGAAAGAAACACCCCAAGAAAGTTTCCTTAAAACTGGCCCAACTCGTAGGTGGTGCATTCTCAACTCTACCCCATTTCCATTGGTCGAACCAAGTTCTAGCAACATCTTTCAATTGATACGCAGCTAGTTCAACCCGCTCAGTATCTGTCACGTGCATCACATCAAAAATCTTCTTCAATTTCTCAATAAAATTCTATGGATCCTCAGTAGTGCTTGAACCCATGAAACTTAGAGGATTCATCCCCAAGAACTCACAAATCCTAGAAGTGTCAGCTCATTTCTGTCGAACTCCCCTTTGCTGATCAATCTGAGTAGTTATAGCTTGACTCAGAATTCTAATTGCCTCTCTGAACTCGGCATTAGAAACTTCCCATTGCGGTTGCACTCCCGTGGCATAAGGTAACTCTTGCTCATCAACATAACGTCTAGGAAGACGCCCTCTGCCAACTCTTCATGAAGGCATGACTATTTGAAACATGCGTAAGCACGGATTAGAGAGAAACTTTTTAGAGATCAACTCTAACGCACGAGATGAGTGTGAAAGAAATGAGAAATCTTCCTAAATGTTGTAGCCTCCCAATTATAGATGTGGCGCGCTTCACATCGATAACTAGGACTCTACAGACACGGCCTTATAGACTCCCTAGGACTCTTGAACTTGCTCTGATACCAAGTTTGTCACTCCCCGAGCCTACACCCTGGACGTGGCTAACACTCGAAGACCATTACTGGCCCCCAAGCGAACCCTTGGCCTGGCTTTCTTAACTCAGCGGAAGACACAATGCAGTGCAAGGTTTTAAAATAACGTGACTGAAATAAAATCTGGCCAAAAAGGCAACTCGAGTCTCAAATTAGAATATTTACATATATACATAGATGAGAGACTCCAAACCAACTGACTGACTGTCTATGAAACCTCTAAAATACTGAGATGTATGTTGGGACAGACCCCACGACATCCTAATAAAACAAAAGTTGAGGGAACAAAATAAATGAGTCCTCCAGAATGCAAAGAGGCTCACCACTGACTCTGAAGTACTCAACTGGATCAACGGCGAACCGGATGCTGACCCAGGGTACTTGTGTCTGCATCATAATAAGATGCAGGCCAACTGGCATCAGTACATTGAATGTACGAGTATGCGAGCTGGAAAGCTAAACCACAACTTAAACATGGAAGGAGAACCAAGGAACTCTTACCTTGGCTCTGTTCAACTCATGAATAACTGAACTCAATATATAAAGAAATACGACACATGCAATATATAAAGCTTGCAAAATAGTGTAAACAACTTAGCTTGTTAAAGATAAAACAATAACAACTCAACTTTACTTATATAAAAGTAATATAACTTTAGTGGGGACTCTTTCAACCGACAATCACCACTCTGAGCCCTAGTGGTGATACAACGTTTTACCTCACGTTGCCCAAAGACCATCCTATACCTTGCCGTGATATAGAAAGCTAACTTTTCTAAGTGGATCCACTAGCTTAATCTTACGGGTTCATTTAAAAAGTATGACTCGTTAACTCCCATGTTGGCGCATGGTTCTTATGGAGAGTTGAGTTTTTATGAACTTGTGTCCCTAATTTGGTGCTCAAGACTACTCCCAAAAATACTTAGCTCATAAGTGTTTTAAACACATCTTTCTTTATTTTAGATAATTACTCAAAACTTTGCCCGAAGGCTCACTTGGAAACAATGTTCCTTTTTCTTGAAAACTAGCCCAAAGGCTCTTTTGGAATCATAGTTCCTTTCTTACTCAAATGTAAAAACATTTGGAAACTTCTTTGGGAATACATAGTTCCCTAACAACTTTTGAGAAATGAACTCAACTTTAAACTCTTAACTTAACTTGAAACTTGAGCCTTAAAATGAAGTTAAAACATTCAACAGAGACTCTTGGAAAGATTTAAAGACTTGATTTGACTCCCTTCTTGAACTTCTAGACTCAACTCTTAACTTCCCTTGACTTGGGAACTTACTCTCCTTGAATTGGAATCATGGATTCAAGGTATTTGATCACGTTATGGATGAGTTCTTGATGTTTAAATGTACCTTGGGGTGTTGGAAACAACTAGGGAACATGTATGAGAAAGTGGGGAAGGAATGGGAAAGATTGGCGCTCTGAGAGGCGCGGAGCGCCAGACCTCAAACTTCATAGAGGTCTGGTTGGGGCTCTGGTAGGGGGGGTCCCCAGGGGGCTGGACCTCAGAGTCCCTCTTGGGGCGCGCTGGCTGGCGCGACGCCCCAGCTCTTTTCCCCGCAAACTTGACTTTTCTCCTCCTTTTCTCCAACTCTAAACTTTCCAATATTTAAAGCTTCAACCCCCAAGCACTTAGGATCATCAAAACCCTTAACATACACTAGTTTCAACTTAAAAACACCACCGGAAACATACACCAAACCAACAAGAACTACAACACAAGACAACTACAACTTCAATAATTCGAACCAACAACTTCAATCAAACATAATCAATCTTTTATCGAAATTAACAGAGCTTGGCGTGTGGGGGAAAGAACCAACCCAACACTATGAACTCACATACCTTAATAGGGATCACCCCCGAAGAAAACACGACGATCTTTAACGAAACCTAGCTTGATCTTCTCTTTTTCCTCTTTTTCTCCCCTTCACTATTAAACCCTTACTTTCACTCTTTAAAAATGAGAAAAACTGATCGAAATCAGTCCAATACACTCATATATATCCAAAAGAAAAGGCTAGGGAAAAGACCAAAATGTTCTTACAATTTTCCGGACAGACTCCCTGTTAACTGCCCAACTTTCAAAGGGCATAACTCGCTCATACGAACTCAGAAACGAGCAAACTCGATGGCGTTGGAAATACCAATCCACGAACCACACCTATATCATCCTGATCTAGGAGTTACTGTTCAAAGTTGGCCAAGAATTCATTATTTTCCACACTTAGCCAAATTTTCCAGATTTTTAAATTCTTTCCAAAAATGAAAATTTCCAATTCTAAGCCTCTTCATAGTTATTTCAAATTGTCGTATGTTACAGTATTGTACAAGCTCTTGTACTTATAACACCAATCTTGGGTGGTATTTCCACTTTTCCGCATTTATTTTTAAAGACTTAGTGTTTGGGAAATTTTGCTTGTCACTTACTTTTCTACTTTTTATATTGAATTGAACTAGTTAATATTAAATTGGCCTACCTATTGGTTGAGAACATAGGTGTCATCACAACTTGTATTTTTGGGTCGAGACGATATTAGATGGGCTCACAAGAAAAAGGTTGAGAATTATCAAGTCTGGAGATTTTTGGGAGTAAACTATAATTAAAACAACTTTAGTGGCGAAATATGTGCATATTAACAAAGAGTACTAAAGTTTTTACCAACAATATATAGTTGAATTTACTGTTGCTATAGACTTCAGGGACATATTTAGTGGTAATTAAGCTATTGTCGTTAATTAGTTACTGCTAAAGATATTTTTCGTGTAGTACGTGGTTAGTTTTTACATTTTGATGTCTAGTCTTGTGCTTATTTTGACATTTACACATTTATTATTTGACAATTCATTTCCTTGTGACGAAAATTGAAACTGCTGAAGACTATTCTTTCACACCATTTTCAGATTTGTCTAGCTAAAAGAAACTAGATAAATAAATTATGCAAGCAAGATTGAGAATATGAGTGAGAATCTTTGAAGAGATTTTGTAGAATTCAAATACTTCCACGATATCTCAGTCATTTCTTGAAATTTTTCCATTGCCTCTTTTTTGTTTATACACCATAATCTCTCATGTAACACTCAATTCTAGCCGCGATCTAACCTCTACCCTTCCCTACCAGGATTGGAAATCAGAATGTGTTGTTATAAGTTACGATTCATACTTGTCACGTCTAGGGGGTACTCTTAGTCTATTAAACTTAGTTTGCCCGTAGGCTAGGCAACACAATCAAATGAGGCACTACAATGATCTTGTTTTGTTCCTGAAAGGAGTGTTCAATTATCGGTTTCCCTGGAGGCACAGCAACAATCTGCATTCACGAAGCAAGGATCAATATATTAGATTCATTTGTTTTAGCAAAGATATAACATTTAAAGAGTTTACTGCTATTTCTAGTGGAGTAAAATAGTTCTTAAAAGCTAAAACCAAAAGTGGGTAATACAGAGGAACATGTTCCAGTAATACTTGTATATAGGAAAAATGCATAAATTCGCCCTTGAACTTATCTCAAAAAGTCAGTTACACACTTAAACTATCATGACGACCTATTACACACCTTTATTATTTAAAAATGAAATTTTACCCCCTAAAACTGATGTGACAAAAAATAAAAAAAGAAAAGTGCGTTTGACAGTAAATAAATAAATTAAAATCTTCTATGTATTATCACCCCACCCCCACCCTCCACCCCACTATACCTCCACCAAAATCCTCTCCCTCCCCTATCATATCCTATTTTAATGCTTATTCGCTTTCACCATTTTCATTATATTTAATTTTTCTCTTCGTCTTTGTTGGTGGTTGATAAAATTGATGATTAAGTTTAAAAAATAAAATATAATGATGGATTTGTTGGCGTGGGGTGACAAAGAAGTGGCAATTGAAGGTGGTGGAGAAGAAAAAATTGATATTGACAATGGTGGTAGTGATATTTGGTGGTGAGTTTGTACCTTTTGATGGTGATGATGTAATTTTGGTGATGTGTTTGTTTATGAGTGTCAAATTTTGTTGTGGATCTTTCTAATTTTTGTGGGGATAATGGTGATAGTATGATTTTGATGGTGGATTTGATCGTTGGTGGTGAAATATATAGATTTGGTAGTAATATGACAGCAATGATAGTGGTTTCATGGTTGTGTTCATTGAAGAAGAAACAATTGAATGATATGAAGAATTTTCGTCAAAATTTGGCATGGTATCTGATGTGGCAGTGACACGGCATTAATGTGGCACAAGTGTGATACACCTCCCATTGTGAGAGTGGTGATACACGTCTTAGGGGTAAAAAAACACTCACTATTAGTAGCAGGGGTGTGTAATAGGTCATTATATTAGTTTAAGCGTGTAAATGACTTTCCGAGACAAGTTCAGGGGTGCATTTATGCCTTTTCTCTTGTATATACAGATGAAAGAGATAAAGTGAAGGTAAACTGTGAGCCTTGCTCATTCTGTATTCTTGTATTTATAAGGGGAATTTACAACATTAACAATTAGTAAAAGAATAAATACTAAATAGATTTCTACTACAACTAGCACATAATAAGTTAACTCCAAAACCCTCCCTCAATCTGGACGGGAATAATGAACGTGAAGATTGGTAGTGAGTTCACGAAAACGGCCAGCGGGTAAAACTTTGGTGAACAAATCTGCAAGTTGTTCAATGGTATGAACATGAGATACCACTAAGTCACCATGACTAATCTTTTCACGAACAAAATGATAATCCAAAGCAACGTGTTTGGTACGAGAGTGAAAAACTGGATTATGTGCTAGGTGGATGGCTCCAATGTTGTCGCACTTCGCGGAGACGGGGGAAGTAAGAAAAACACCAAGATCATGAAGAATGTATTGAAGACATGTAGCCTCAGCAGTAGCAACAACAAGAGCTCTATACTCAGCTTCAGTACTAGAGCGAGCAATGGTAGGTTGTTTCTTAGCGGACCAAGAAATGAGATTGGAGCCAAGAAAAATGCAGAAACCAGTTGTGGATCGTCTTGTGGCAGAGCAGCCAACCCAATCCGAGTCACAATAAATACTAAGTGCAAGAGGAGATTGTTTATATAACTGCAAGCCCCAATCAGTTGTGCCACTTAGATACCTGAAGATGTGCTTTACTGCCTGAAGATGTAATTGTTGCGGCTGGTTAAGAAATTGAGAAGCAAGGTTGACTACAAAGGCCGAGTGAAAGACAAGTACCATAGGCTTCCAACCATTGTACGATAGGTAGAAGGATCTTCAAGCAAAGGAGAAGAAGTGGAATTCCAGTCAAGCTTGCTATGAAGAGGAGTAAGTACAGATTTACACTTTTCTAGTTTAAAGCGATGAAGTATAGAAGTAATATAACGATGTTGTACCAATAGAAGCCCCAATGAATTATTCTTCAGTTTGATGCCAAGAAAGTAATTAAGAGGACCTACGTCCTTCATTGAGAATTACATACTCATAGAAGAGATAAACTGAGATATCAATGACTTTGAAGAGCCAACAACAACTATATCATCCACATAAATTAAAAGAATTATGCAATTCCCCTCGAGCGAAAGATGAACATGCTATGGTCCGAGATATATTGCTGAAAACCAAGATCAAGAAGAAAACGAGCAAGACGATGGAACCAGACACGCGGTGATTGCTTGAGACCATATAGAGCACGCTGCAACTTGCATACATAATGAGGATAATCTGAATGTACAAAGCCCTTTGGTTGACGCATATAAACTGTCTCAGATAACTCACCATGTAAGAATGCATTTGGCACATCAAGTTGACGCATGAACCTGTTGTGTTGAAGGGCCAAAGATAAGACTAAAGGAACTGTACTAGGCTTGATAACAGGAGAAAAGGTCTCAAAATAATCCACTCCGGTCTGCTGCGAAAAACCTTGAGCCACTAACTGAGCTTTAAATCTTTCAACAGAGTCATTGGCGTAAAATTAAGTTCGATACCCCCATTTATTGCCAACAATATTTACATTTGCTGGAGGAGGTACCAAAGTCCAAGTTTTATTTTAGACAAGAGCATCAAATCCGTCACTCATGGTTTTCATCCAACGAGGATCTTTAGAAGCTTGAGCAAAGGACGTAGGTTCAAATAAAACGGAACTAGTCGAAGCTATCAAAGAAGGAAGAAGGCGTGGTTTAAGTGAACTAGTTTGGGAACGAGTTAGCATGGGATGAGAATATGGTTTTACGCAGGTTGGAGAGGAGGTAGGCACACTAATTGTCACGCCCCGAGCCTACACCCTGGACGTGACAGACACTCGAAGACCATTGCTGGCCCCAAAGCGAACCCTTGGCCTAGCTTTCTTAACACAACGAAAGACTCAATGCAATGCAAGGTTTTAAAACAACCTGACTAAAATAAAATCTGGCCACAAAGGCAACTCGAGTCTCAAAATAGGATATTTACATATATACATAGATGAGAGACTCCAAACCAACTGACTGACTGTCTATGAAGCCTCTATACTACTTAGATGGATGTTGGGACAGACCCTGCAACATCCTAATAAAACAAAACTAAAAGAACAACATTATCGAGTCCAACAGAACACAAAGAGGCTCACCACTGACTCAGAAGTACTTAACTGGAACAACAGCGAACCGGCTGCTGGCCCTGGGTACCTGTGTCTATAATAAGATGCAGGCCAACTGGCATCAATACACTGAATGTACGAGTATGCGAGCTGGAAAGCTAAACCATAACTTAAACTTGGAAGGAGTACAAAGGAACTCTTACCTTGGCTCTGTTCAACTCATGAATAACTACACTCAATATATAAAGCAATACGACACATGCAATATATAAAGCTTACAAAATAGTGTAAACAACTTACCTTGTTAAAGATAAAACAATAACAACTCAACTTTACTTATATAAAAGTAGTATAACTTTAGTGGGAGACTCTTTCAACCAACAATCACCACTATGAGCTCTAGTGGTGATACAACGTTTCACCTCACGTTGCCCAAGGATCATCCTATACCTTGCCGTGATATAGTAAGCTAACTTTACTAAGTGGATCCACTAGCTTAATCTTACGGGTTCATCTAAAAAGTATGACCCATTAACTCCCATGTTGGCACATGGTTCTTATGGAGAGTTGAGTTTATATGAACTCATGTCCCCAATTCGGTGCTCAAGACTACTCCCAAAAATACTTAGCTCATAAGTGTTTTAAACACATCTTTCTTTATTTGAGATAATTACTCAAAACTTTGCCTAAAGGCTCACTTGGAAACAATGTTCCTTTTCTTGAAAACTTGCCCAAAGGCTCTTTTGGAATCATAGTTCCTTTCTTACTCAAATGTAAAACATTTGGAAACTTCTTTGGGAATACATAGTTCCCTAATAACTTTTGAGAAATGAACTCAACTCTAAACTCTTGACTTAACTTGCAACTTGACTTAACTTGAAACTTGACTTAACTTGAAACTTAAAATGAAGTTAAAACATTCAACAAAGACTCTTGGAAAGCTTTAAAGACTTGCTTTGAATCCCTTCTTGAACTTCTAGACTTAACTCTTAACTTCCCTTGATTTGGAAACTTACTCTCCCTGAATTGGAATCATGGATTCAAGGTGTTTGATCACATGTTATGGACGAGTTCTTGATGTTTAGACATACCTTGGAGTGTCAAAAACAACTACAAAACATAGGTACAATACCTAGGAACATGCATGAGAAAGTGGGGAAAGAATGGAAAAACTTGGCGCTCTGAGAGGCGCGGAGCGCCAAACCAAAAACTTCAGAGGGGACCTGCTGGTGCACTGAGAGGCGCGCCTCCCCAAGAGGGAAAGTTCAGAACCCCTCTTGGGGAGCGCTGACAGGCGCGACGCCCCACCCTTTTTACCCGAAATTCGACTTTCCTCCTTAGTTTTCTCCAACTCTAAACCGTCTACACCTCAAAGTTTCCATCCCCAAACACTTAAAACCATAAACCTCTCAACATACTAGAGATTCTACTCAGAAACATCACCCGAAACATACACCAAACCAACAAGAACTTCAACACAACACAACTACAACTTCAACAATTACAACCAACAACTTCAACAAATATATTAAATCTTTTCTCGAAATTAAACGAGCTTGGCGTGTGGGGGAAAGAACCAACCCAACACTTATGAACTCACATACCTAAAAGGGATCAACCCCGACGATATCCACGACGATCTTTTGACGAAATCTTGCTTCTTCTTCTCCTTTCCCTCCTTTCTCTCAAGAACCCTAAACCTTACTCTTTTTAGAAAGGGAAAAACTGATCACAATAAGTCTTATACCTTAATATATATCCAAAGACAAGGTTAGGAAAAAGACCAAAATAACCTTACAAATTTCCGGACAGATTTCCTACCAACTGCCCAACTTTCAAAGGGCATAACTCGCTCATACGAACTTGAGAACGAGCAAACTTTATGGCGTTGGAAAGACCAATCCACGAACTTTGCAACCATAACTGGAACTACACCTAGATCATCCTGAACTAGGAGTTATAACTGTTCAAAGTTGGACAAAAATTCATTGTTTTCCATACTTAGCCAAATTTTCCAGATTTTAAAATTCTTTCCAAAAATGAAAATTTCCAATTCTAAATCAAATTGTCGGATGTTACAATATCTTCCCCTTGGGAACATTCGTTCTCGAATGAGATTACTTTAACAAGGATAAGGGTGTAACATCAAACTCAAACACCCAACAAGTAATTCATGCAACATCAACAAGCAACAACATGCTCACTAAAATTTAAAGAGCACTAAGAAGGAAATTAGTACCTTGGTCTACACTTCCTCCGGATTCAAAGAGATATGGGTAATCTCTTTTTCATGTCCTCTTCGGCTTCCCAAGTGGCTTCCTCAACAAATTGGTTCCTCCAAAGGACCTTAACTGAGGCTACATCCTTCATTCTCAACCTACGAACTTGACGGTTTAAAATTTCCACAGGAATCTCCTCATAAGATAAGTTATCCTTGATCCTAACACTCTCAGTCGGTAGGATCAACGAAGGATCGCCTATGCACTTTTTCAACATGGAGATATGAAATACCGGATGAACCGCTTCTAGTTCTTGTGGTAACTCCAACTCATATGCAACATTGCCAATCCTCTTGGCTATGCGGTAAGGTCCAATATACCGGGGACTAAGTTTTCCCTTCTTACCAAACCTCATAACCCCTTTCATGGGTGAAACTCTCAAATATACCCAATCATCTATTTCAAACTCTAACGCCCTTCTCCTAACATCAGTGTAGGATTTCTGACGACACTGTGCTGTTTTCAATCTCTCTCGAATCACTTTCACCTTCTCCATAACTTGGTGAACTAAATCTGGTCCTATCAACCCTGCTTCACCAACTTCAAACCATCCAATAGGAGATCTATATCGTCTCCCATAAAGAGCTTCGTATGGAGCCATTTGGATGCTGGAGTGATAACTGTTGTTGTAGGCAAACTTAATGAGAGGTAGGTGATCATCCCAATTACCTTTGAAATAGTACGCTCTGCTTGTCCATCAGTCTGAGGATGAAAGGCTGTACTCAAATTCACCTTGGATCCCAAGCCTTTCTGAAAAGATTTCCAGAACTGCGCAGTGAACTGTGCACCTCTATCTGAAATAATAGAGATTGGGACTCCATGAAGTCTCACCACCTCTTGAATATACAACTTGGCATAATCTTCTGCTGAATTGGTAGTCTTTACCGGTAGAAAATGGGCTGACTTTGTCATTCTATCGACAATCACCCAAATAGAATCATGTTGTCTGCGAGACCTTGGCAATCCTGTGATGAAAATCCATATTGATAATCTCCCACTTCCATTCCGGAAGTTCTATACTCTGAGCTAAACCAACAGGCCTTTGGTGTTCAACCTTCACTTGTTGGCAATTTGAACATTTAGCAACAAACTCTGCAATGCCCTTCTTTATGCCATCCCACCAATAAACTTCTCTCAAGTCACGATATATCTTCGTGGAACCTGGATGAATGGAATATCTGGAGCTGTGAGCTTCATCCATCACCCTCTCTTGGAGTTTATCTATCATAGGTACACACAATATTCCTTGAAATCTCAAAGCACCATCTCCCCCTTGTTCAAAAGCTAATACTCTTTGCTTTTGAACATTTTCCTTCAACTCAAGCAAAATGGGATCTTGTTTTTGTTTCTCTTTCACTTCTTACACTAGTGATGACTCGGCCCTGCTCGTTACTTCTATTACCCCTTCAGCGGAGTCTATAAAGTTGACTCCCAGGAGTGCCAATCTGTGCACATCTCTTGCTAACTCTCTTCTCTCTTCTTTAACATGGGCGGTGCTACCCATAGACAACCTGCTTAAAGAATCAGCAACAACATTAGCCTTACCTGGGTGATAAAGAATACTCAGGTCATAGTCCTTAAGTAGTTCTAACCACCTCCTCTGTCTAAGATTAAGCTCTTTCTGAGTAAGCACATATTGAAGGCTCTTATGATCAATGAATATGTCAACATGCACACCATACAAGTAATGACACCAAATCTTCAAAGCGAAAACTACAACAACTAACTCTAAGTCATGAGTTGGGTAGTTCTTCTCATGAACTTTCAATTGTCTGGAGGCATAAGCTATGACCTTGCCATTTTGCATTAAGACACAACCCAAACCAACTCTAGATGCATCACAATACACCACAAAACCTTGAGTACCTTCCTGTAAAGTCAAAACTAGAGCTGTAATCAACCTCTTTTTCAATTCCTGAAAGTTTTTCTCACAAGCTTCAGACCATTGAAACATCACTGTCTTTTGAGTCAACTTTGTCAAAGGAGATGCAATAGACGAGAACCTTTCAACAAATCTTCTATAATAGCAAGCTAATCCCAAGAAACTCCTAATTTCTGTAGGAGATGTGGGTCTAGACCAATTCTGAACTGCTTCAATTTTTCGAGTATCAACTTTTATTCCTTCATCGGACACAATTTGGCCTAGGAACGCCACAGACTTAAGCCAAAACTCACATTTAGAGAACTTGGCATACAACTCTTTATCTTTCAAAGTCTGAAGGACTAGCCTGAGATGACTAGCATGATCTTCTTCATTCCTTGAATAGATTAGTATGTCATCAATAAAAATGATAACAAACACATCTAAATAAGGTTTGAAGACTCTATTTATAAGGTCCATGAAAGTTGCCGGTGCATTGGTCAAACCAAAGGACATGACCAAAAACTCAAAATGACCATATTTGGTTCTGAATGCTGTCTTTGGAATATCACGTTCCCTTACTCTTAACTGGTGATAGCCTGACCTGAGGTCAATCTTTGAAAAACAAGTGGCACCCTGTAGCTGATTGAAAAGATCATCAATCCTCAGAAGATGGTACTTATTCTTAATGGTAACACTATTCAACTGGTGGTAATCTATACATATCCTAAGGGAACTATCTTTCTTTCTCACAAACAAGACTGGAGCACCCCAAGGTGAGACACTCGGTCTAATGAAACCCTTTTCTATGAGATCTTTTAACTACTCCTTCAACTCTTTCAACTCTGCTGGTGCCATTCTATATGGAGGAATAGAGATAGGACGAGTATCTGGAGTAAGATCTATACCAAACTCTATCTCTCTCTCAAGAGGAATTCCATGTAGATCATCAGGAAACACTTCTGGAAACTCTCTTCCTATAGGAACTGACTGAAAATGAGGTATCTCAACACTAGAGTCATTTACTCGGACTAAGTGATAGATACAACCCTTTGAAACTAACTTTCTCGCCTTAAGGTACGAAATAAAATGACCCTTAGGCACTGCTGAACTGCTACTCCATTCTATGACTGACTCATTCGGAAACTGAAACTTGACTGCTCGAGTCCTACAATCTATCGATGCATAACAAGCATGAAGGCAATCCATACCTAGAATAACATCGAAATCTACCATGTCTAACTCAACCAAATCAGTCATGGTGCTTTTGTGATTGATGGAAACAGGACAATCACGATAAACTCTTTCTGCTAGAATAGGCTCCCCAACCAGTGTAGAAACACAAAAGGGTTCACAAAGTCTTTCAGGAAGAACATCAAATTTATTTGCAACATAAGGAGTTACAAAAGATAAACTTGCTCCTGGGTCTAGCAAAGCATACACATCAAAAGCAAAGACTTTGATCATACCAATGACAACATTTGGAGAGTTCTCTTGCTCGTGGCGACTAGTAATAGTAGAGAGGCGATTTGCTCCTCCACCGGTACTAGAAGTAGCTCCTCTAGGGGCCGTCCTGTCTGGTGGAACAACTGAAGAGGATTGGGCCTTACTGCCCAGATTTTCACTAACTTGCTTGTTCTTTGGGCACTCCTTCATGAAGTGACCCTCTTTCCCACACTTAAAGCAACCCGTCTGGCCCTGACGACACTTCCCTGGATGGACTCTACCACACCTAGGACATGCAAGAACCCGGTTACTTCCTTGTGCCATACTGTTCTGAGACTGTGCAGGTCCAGCTCTGAAATTCTGTGAACTCTGTCCAGTTTATTCACTCTTATTTCTAGGTACAGGTGCACTAGCAAATGATGGAACAGCTCCCCTTTGCCTTTGTTGAAAGGACGGATGGTTCGCATTACCTTTCTGCTGCCCGGACTCAGTACTGGTCTTAGCTCTCTTATTTCTGAACTCTTCTATGTCCCTCAACTTTTCTTCCTCAACTTGCTGCACATAGACCATCAACCTTGATATGTCCATGTCCCCGATAAGTATTGCAGCCCTACCTTCTTTACTCGACAATCGAGATAATCTCGCAACGAACAAACTCATTCTACTCCTCATGTCCGCAACCATCTCCGGAGCATAACGGGAGAGTTGTATGAACTTCACACTATACTCATTAACACTCAAAGATTCCTGCTTAAGTGTGAGGAACTCACGTACCTTGGCCTCTTTCAATTTTTAAGGAAATAAATGCCCCAAGAAAGCTTCCTTAAAACAGGCCCAACTTGCAGGTGGTGCATCCTCAACTCTGCCCTCTATCCATTGGTCGAACCAAGTTCTAGCAATATCTTTCAATTGTTACGCAGCTAGTTCAACCCGCTCAGTATCTGCCACATGCATCACAACGAAAATCTTCTTCAACTCCTCAATAAAATTCTCTGGATCCTCAGTAGTGCTAGAACCCATGAAACTCGAAGGATTTATCCCTAAGAACTCACGAATCCTAGAAGTGTTAGCTCCTTCCTGTCGAACTCCCCTTTGCTGACCAATCTGAGTAGTTACAGCTTGACTCTGAATTATAATTGCCTCCCTGAACTCGGCATTAGAAACTTCCCCTTGTGGTTGCACTCCCAGGGCATGTGGTAAGTCTTCCTCATCAACATAACGTCTAGGAAGACGCCCTCTGTCAACTCTTCGTAGAGGCATGACTATCTGAAACATGGGTAAGCACGGATTAGATAGAAACTTTTTAGAGATCAACTCTAACGCACGAGATGAGTGTGAAAGAAATGAGAAATCTTTCTAAATGTTGTAGCCTCCCAATTATAGATGTGGCGCGCTTCACACCGATAACAACGACTCTACAGACAGGGCTTCATAGACTCCCTAGGACTCTTGAACTTGCTCTGATACCAAGTTTGTCACGCCCCGAGCCTACACCCTGGACGTGACTGGCACTCGAAGACCATTGCTGTCCCCAAAGCGAACCCTTGGCCTGGCTTTCTTAACACAGCGGAAAACTCAATGCAATGCAAGGTTTTAAAACAACCTGACTGAAATAAAATCTGGCCCCAAAGACAACTCGAGTCTCAAAATAGGATATTTACATATATACATAGATAAGAGACTCCAAACCAACAGACTGACTGTCTATGAAGCCTCTATACTACTTAGATGGATGTTGGGACAGACCCCGCAACATCCTAATAAAACAAAACTTAAAGAACAACATAATCGAGTCCTTTGGAACACAAAGAGGCTCACCACTGACTCGGAAGTACTCAACTGGATCAACGGCAAACCAGCTGCTAGCCCTGGGTACCTATGTCTGTATCAGAATAAGATGCAGGCCAACTGGCATCAGTACATTGAATGTGCGAGTATGCGAGCTGGAAAGCTAAACCACAACTTAAACTTGGAAGGAGTACAAAGAAACTCTTACCTTGGCTCTGTTCAACTCATGAATAACTGAACTCAATATATAAAGCAATACGACACATGCAATATATAAAGCTTACAAAATAGTGTAAACAACTTAGCTTGTTAAAGATAAAACAATAACAACTCAACTTTACTTATATAAAAGTAGTATAACTTTAGTGCGAGACTCTTTCAACCGACAATCACCACTATGAGCCCTAGTTGTGATACAACGTTTTACCTCACATTGCCCAAGGACTATCCTATACCTTGCCGTGATATAGTAAGCTAACTTTACTAAGTGGATCCACTAGCTTAATCTTACGGGATCATCTAAAAAGTATGACCCATTAACTCCCATGTTGGCGCATGGTTCTTATGGAGAGTTGAGTTTATATGAACTCGTGTCCCCAATTCGGTGCTCAAGACTACTCCCAAAAATACTTAGCTCATAAGTGTTTTAAACACATCTTTCTTTGTTTGAGATAATTACTCAAAACTTTGCCTAAAGGCTCACTTGGAAACAATGTTCCTTTTCTTGAAAACTAGCCCAAAGGCTCTTTTGGAATCATAGTTCCTTTCTTACTCAAATGTAAAACATTTGGAAACTTCTTTGGGAATACATAGTTCCCTAATAACTTTTGAGAAATGAACTCAACTCTAAACTCTTGACTTAACTTGCAACTTGACTTAACTTGAAACTTAAAATGAAGTTAAAACATTCAACAAAGACTCTTGGAAAGCTTTAAAGACTTGCTTTGAATCCCTTCTTGAACTTCTAGACTTAACTCTTAACTTCCCTTGATTTGGAAACTTACTCTCCCTGAATTGGAATCATGGATTCAAGGTGTTTGATCACATGTTATGGACGAGTTCTTGATGTTTAGACATACCTTGGAGTGTCAAAAACAACTACAAAACATAGGTACAATACCTAGGAACATGCATGAGAAAGTGGGGAAAGAATGGAAAAACTTGGCGCTGTGAGAGGCGCGGAGTGCCAAACCAAAAACTTCAGAGGGGACCTGCTGGTGCACTGAGAGGCGCGCCTCCCCAAGAGGGAAAGTTCAGAACCCCTCTTGGGGAGCGCTGACAGGCGCGACGCCCCACCCTTTTTACCCGAAATTCGACTTTCCTCCTTAGTTTTCTCCAACTCTAAACCTTCTACACCTCAAAGTTTCCATCCCCAGACACTTAAAACCATAAACCTCTCAACATACTAGAGATTCTACTCAGAAACATCACCCGAAACATACACCAAACCAACAAGAACTTTAACACAACACAACTACAACTTCAACAATTACCACCAACAACTTCAACAAATATATTAAATATTTTCTCGAAATTAAACGAGCTTGGCATGTGGGGTAAAGAACCAACCCAATACTTATGAACTTACATACCTAAAAGGGATCACCCCAGACGATGTCCACGACGATCTTTTGACGAAATCTTGCTTCTTCTTCTCCTTTCCCTCCTTTCTCTCAAGAACCCTAAACCTTACTCTTTTTAGAAAGGGAAAAATTGATCACAATAAGTCTTACACCTTAATACATATCCAAAGATAAGGCTAGGAAAAAGACCAAAATACCCTTACAAATTTCTGGACAGATTTCCTGCCAACTGCCAACCTTTAAAGCGCATAACTCGATCATACGAACTCGAAAATGAGCAAACTTTATGGCATTGGAAAGACCAATCCACGAACTTTGCAACCATAACTGGAACCACACCTAGATCATCCTGAACTAGGAGTTATAATTGTTCAAAGTTGGCCAAACATTCATTATTTTCCATACTTAGCCAAATTCCAGAATTTTAAATTCTTTCCAAAAATGAAAATTTCCAATTCTAAGCCTCTTCATAGTTATTTCAAATTGTCGGATGTTACATGAAGTATCTGAAAAGTTTTGGAAGAATGGATAATTTATTTAATGGAACTTGAGCGTTGCAGAAGGGAAGGTTGAGCAGCAACTATACCACTGTTACAACGATCGTGAGGGACGTGGAACAGGAGGTATACGTTTCTAAAAATTAAATTAGGGCTGACAGCAAATTAAATTTATTATAAATTTACTTTATAATAAATTAATATTTAACTAATATTTTAAATAAATTAATATTTAAGTAATACTGCAGCGTTAAAATGGTAAATCAACTTTGGGGTTAGGAGGGTCGTGCTTATAATAATATATATGATGTATATTTCCTAATGTAGATATGCTTAATAAACAACCTTCCACTATTAGCTTTAACAATACAAAAATATTTATTTTCTTACTCATATTAATGTATAAAAAAGTTTAAACATGCCCCCAAGGCCTAGCTCGAGTGGCAAAAGGCGGAGGATTTGTGGCATAGGTCGCAGGTTCAAGCCCCACACCATGCAAAGCAAAGCCAGATTTTTAAGTGGGGAAGGGTAGAGGGGCGGGTCCATTATCCACCGAGTTTAGAAGGCTGTGATTGGTCCTAAAGGCGGTGGGTCACAGACGGATTTCTCAGTTATATTAAAAAAAAGTTTAAACACTTAACATGTATAAACCACTTCAGAAGATTCTGTTTTAAGATTAACTACCCCAGCCTTTTTTGAGAACAAGAAATCAATTAAAGCATGAGATTAATTAGATAATCAAAGACTTGATTCATAATCAGATAGTATTCAACTAAATAAAGAAACACAAGACATAAATCAAAAACCCAAATATTGTTTATCTCTAACAGAATATCCAAATCTGAAATTAGCAACTACACCTACAAATATTCAATACAAAATTCAAATATTCTCTCGTAGGAGCGGTCCTGTTATTGTTTCCTCAGCTTTACTGTGGTGGTGTCCCTTCGCTGTTGCGAGATTGCAGTGGTGTTACTTCATCGCAGGCGCAACTCTAGTGGAACAGTGAACTCTTTGCTGTTGGGGTTCTTTTTCTGCAGGTGCGAGAGGCCTGACAGTTGTCTCAGCACAACAATTCCTCCTCTTGCTCCTTTTGAATTCCTTTCCTTACACAACATATTTTGCAGCTTCCCACCTAGAATAATCACAAATCACTATGTAAGTAGTCTCATTTAATGGTTAGAAGACATAAATAAGTGGCAAATTCACCACTTATCACATATATCGTTAATATCTCTTATTTTTGTGATCTTATGATTCTTTTTATTCAGTTTCCTTTGTATTGTAGCAATCTCTGTTCCTCCTTATGTATTTAAAGATGATCAATATAATACACAAATAATTTTCTTTTGCAAAATCCTTCTTCACAAGATATCAAATTCATTTCTTTTTCATTAATTAGGTGGGATATTAGCCAAATTGATCAGCTCACTCATTACAAAGCACTTTTAGATCTCTACAACTATTATGAAACAGAGTTGTCAAAGGATGGCATATCTGATGTTGATCACTATGCAAAAGAGAGAGTATGAATTGAGTGATTTCATACTCATTCAATTGCATCAAATAAACTTAGATTTTTTTATTTTACCTAAGTTACAACAAAGAAGCGATAAAAATGATTTCATACTTATACCAGGACATTTTGATTCCCGATCCAGGTTGAGAAGGGTAGAGGTCAGATCGCGACTGGAATTGAGTGTTATATGAGAGATTATGGCATTTGAACAGAAGAGGCAATGGAAATATTTCAAGAAATGGATGAGATAGCTTGGAACGATGTAAATGAAGGAATTTTATGATCAACTCCAATGTCTACAGATATTTTCACTTGTATTCTTAATGTTGATCACATTATTGATGTCACTTACAAAACACAGCCAAGATGGATACACTCGTCCTGAAAAAGGACAATATATATTACAGCTCATGAGCTGAAAGGAAGAACCTGACTTGAAAACCTCAGGGACTGACGAGAACGGTAACTAAAAGCATCAAAAACAGAGGTGAAACTGGCACTTGCTTAGTACTATATTAGGTTCTTTTCACTCGTCTTTGGAAGGAACTGGCATTAGTCCTATAATAGCAATCTGTAGTTGATCTGTGGTGCTTGTCTTGAAGCAATCTGAAGGCAAAACTGCTAGCTAGGTTCTCTAAAATACACGGGGCAAATCATCAAGATCTATGACAACAAAGACTCTTTATATCGATATTGGGCAGTAGTCATTAAGCTACTGCCGCAGGTTTTTAATGGCCTTTTCTTGCTTTGTTTCGTATTAGCAAACAAGCTGATGCTGGAGTCTCAAGCTCATGCTTCCAAGTCCATTCTCCCCAACACCAACTGTTACTCTATTGTTTTCACATTCTAAATTACTAGTATATAGAGGGACTTGAACCATTCTTCAGACTGGGGAAGCAAAATGTAATAGTACAACCTGTTAAGTGAAATATTATAAGAATGCAACTAGAGTTGAAGTGAAATTATAAGGATGCTTTTGGTAAAAGTAAATAAATACTCGAATGCCAAAAAAGCCAAATTGATACTGTGCTATTTGATGTTTGCACAAGAATAAATCTGCTTCCGTGGATATGTTCTAGTGCTTCTATTGAACGGAATGTTGTGTTTGTGCAGAGACCTGAATCTCTATGTATTTTAATCCCAAGGGTGTTACTCCTTCATTATGATGTTATAAAGTTGTTACAATTTCAAATCTGAAGAAAGATCATCATGATAGGAGAGTTTTTGAGCAAGAAGACTTGCATTTGTGATTTGTATCTGCTGAAGTACAGAAAAGAAATACTGCTGCAATGTCCGGAGAGAAGTCCCCTTTTGAGCAGACCTCATACTTGATATTTAGTTTTTTGACTCTGTATATATCAGTTGAGTTTCTGAACATTAGATGAGTAGATGATCTCAGAGCAGCAGCATTGTCTTTTGTATTGCAGTACCAATATTTCTAACATTCTATGTTTCAGCTTATCACTGTTGTAATGACCCTCATGGTCATTTCTGTGTCTTGCCTTCTGTGTGTCGTTTAGAGCGTTCCTATAGCGACCCCAATTCATTTATGACTTGTTGGGACTGACAGTTCGGTCACCTGGTTGTTCGTTTGGTCTTGGTGCGAGTTTTTGTGTTTTGGAGCTTATGAACCTTGAACGATCATTTTCGATCAAAAGTTCAAGAAGATGACATCGGAATCCAATTCTGACGATTCTATCAGCTCCGGAAAGGTCATTTTAGGCTAGTAGCATGGTCGACATGACTCCTGAGGTTTTCAGTGTGGGTCGGTGCGATTAGGCGTTTTAACTTTAAGTTTAAGCCTAAGTTTGACTTTGGTCAACATTCTGAGTAAACGCGCTCGGATGAGAATTCCGTCAGCGTGGTTAGCTACGGAATGTCGAGTTTGGTCTGGATTGACCCTTCTTTTGTATCTGGAGGTTTTCGATATCTTTCCGAGCCCTTTGTGGGTTTTGACTTAAAATGGCTTTTAGAAGTGGGACCCACTTTTTATCGAAATGACCTCTGATGGAAATTTCGACTGCGCCGTTGAGTCTGGAATGTCGAATTTGGTATGGTTGCATATCTCGTTTGCGTGCACGGGGTTCCGAACGAGTTCGGAGCACCCCGTTGGAGTTTTTAGTTTTTGGGAAATTACAGAAAATCTGCAATAAATTGCAGAAAATCAGCCAACTTTCCCAAACTTCAAACCCTCATAACTCTCTCATCTCTCAACCGATTTGGGCGATTCAAAAGGCAAAGTTGTGAGATTTTTCGAAGACAACGTGTTGGTGAGCTCGGATAGTGATTTGGAGTCCCCGTTTGAGGTAATTTTTGTAAAATACCTGCTGCCTCACCCTTTTTGTGAGCTTGATTTTGGGATTTTTTGAGACTTGTTTTCTTAGCCATTTTAGGTCCCATTTTGGTGATTTTTGAGGCTATATTGAGTGGTTTTTCGAGGAGAATATCGTGGTGTTGTCAGATTTTACTGTAGATCGCTCGTTTTTGGTAAATACACTGCTGTCCCTTTTCTAATTTTTAAGAAAATTTGGGTTTTAGTTGCATGTTGATATTGTGTTGTTCCTGAGCCTCGAATTGTGTCCCATTTTGGGACATAAGCTGGGAAAACTGGTTAGGACCCACTTTTGGGGTTAATTTCAGAATTTCCTGCGCGGGTCCCACGATTCCCTTTTTGACTTTAAAATTGACTCGTCTCCGTTTGTTGTGATTTTGGTGTCTAAACGACCATATTAATGTTGTGATTCTATTTTTGATAGCGGGGCAGCGTTTCGAGGACGTTCGGAAAGGGAAAGCTCCGAAGGAGTGATTTTGGAGGGCGTGTGATCGGCCTACAGGTAGGCTACGGTTTCCCTCTCTTAGATTGAGCTCGAGAATGTGAATGCATGTTAATTAGTTGGGATTTGGGTTGGGTAGTTATTGAATCTTGCATAGGTGTTAAGAAATCATGTTTTCGGCCTATTTCGGGAATTATCGGGTAACTGTGAGCACGCTTTGTGTTATTAAGGGACCCTCCTCGCTATGTGGAGTGCTTGCATGCTTAATTATTGTTTATTTGAAGCATGTTGGGCCTTAGTTTAGGTTTGACTAGGGCTTGCCTTAGAAATACATTATTCGGATCCAATAGGCCTTAGTTTTGCCCCGACGTCGCTCGGCCGACTTAGATCCCTGTAGACTGGTGTAGCAGACTTGAGTCTGATAGATTGGGCCTTAGTTAGGCGATACGCTTGCTCCGACTTTAGTTATCCTTATTTTCCCCGATGTTACGGCTTCACGAGTTACGTCGGCGACACTAGTTCTACTTCGCGATGTGAATTTGATTTTCGATTTGGTTCCAAGGACTTACATTGATTGGCTAAGTATGGACGACGTTCCATGGACATTTATGAGTGTGGATCGATTAGGGATCTTTCAGCAGCTACGTTGGCACCTTTATAGAGCATCCGGTTTAAGTTCCGGCCTCTATAGCCCAGATACTTATATAGAGCATCCGGTTTAAGGTCCGGCCTCTATTTCCCAGATACTTATATAGAGCATCCGGTTTAAGGTCCGGCCTTTATTTCCCAGATACTTATATAGAGCTTCAGGTTAAAGTTCCGGCCTCATATACTTGATATTTGTGATTGGTTACTTGGGTACTTCTGGTGAGCATCCGGTTAAAGGTCCGGCCTCCGTACTGTCAGATTTTACTAATTAGG
>NC_064282.1:51599432-51602829 GCF_019186545.1 Solanum stenotomum
AATTAGGGTTGAGGTTCTGGTTCGATGTTCTTCGCTCTTGGGTTCTTATATGCAATTCTCTTTAGTTTTAGTTATTCTGTGTACTCGTTGGGCTTATGGGGGTCCGTTCGGGTTTTTATTTAACTTGCGCACGAGTGTACCTTCTGGGCTTATGGGGGCCCAGTTAGGTGTAGTTAGCTTATAGATTACTTTAGTTAGTTCTTTGTACACTCGTGTGCATTCCCTTGTTAGTTAGATTTTAGTTCTTGACCCTCGGTTTGTATTATTCCTTCTTTTCATATTGCCTTTACTTTTCAAGTTCAGTCGGCCTATGATGCCTACTAGGTACCGGTTGTTTTGGTACTCATGCTACACTCTGCATCTATTTCGTGATGCAGGTCCGGGCACTAGTAGCCAGCGTTGATCGAGCTTGGAGCAGACTGATCCGGAGACGGGAGTGAGCACACGGCATTTTGTACTATTTCAGTCTCTATCTGTATATATAGACTTGTCTTTTACCTTTCGAGACAGTCCAGTCTCTGTTGTCCACTTTTGGGACTTGTACTCATTTTGTTAGTAGCTCTGTACTAGTGATTTCCAGGTTCTGGGAGGGATCTTTATTTGTATATATGTTTTTGGTTTGCTTCCGCCTGTTTATATTGTTATTTGCCCACTCTTGGTTAGTTTCTACCCTCAGACCCATTACTTGTTGTTTCGGGTTACGGGTTGGCTTACAACAGGGCTACTATAACAGGGCTGATCAACTAAAGGTGGTGCAATTGTATGAGTTAAAAATTAACCTACAATTGGCTACCTTGAATCTTGTGTAGTACTAAATGCCGAGGGCTAGCATTTTAGTTGCAATAAATGATGGAATGATAACTCAGAATAATGTATTATATCTTGCTACAGGAAAAGAAAAAGCCATTGATGTACATGACAGATAACTGATTCTATCTTCACTCTGACGTCCTTCACGACTCTTTCTATTGATCTTTGTTTCATTTACTAGATGATGTTAGCCGTGCGCGCACTGGCCCAATTTTTTGATGAAGTATTAGTGCCAAGTAATAGTTGAATGTAGTCTTATGAGTTATGATTACTTATGTGGTGATTTAGTAATCCAGAGAGTACTTTTTCCACAGTAAAAAAACACCTAAAGGTGGAGATGTCCTTCACCCTAATTCTTAGTTGATAATAACCAGACTTGAACTCAATCTTAGAAAACACCATAACATCTTGAAGCTGATCAAACAAGTCATTGAAACGAGGCATATGGTACTTATTCTTCACTGTTACTCTATTGAGCTGACTGTAATTGATTCACATACGCATAGACCCATCCTTCTTCTTTGTAAACAGTATGGGATCACCCTAAGGTGAGACAATCGTTCTAATAAAGGCCTTACTCAAAATATCTTGAAGCTGAATATTGAGCTCTTTAAGCTAAGCAGGTTCTATACAGTAGGGTGGAATAGAAATAGAATGAGTGCTCGAGTCAAGGTTAATAGATAAATCAATATCACATTCAAGGTGAAGGCCAAGTAGGTCAGTAGGAAATATATCGACAAACTCTCGCACAACAGGAACAGAATCAGCTATAGGGCCCTCCCTGCTAAAATCACCAATAAAAGCCAACTAGGCATGACTCTGTTGATGTGCGGCTACGAGGACCCTACCACACAACCGGGGGAATACTAGGCATGACTAAGATAACAGTCTTGGCAAAGCAATCCAGGACTGCACATAAGGAGGACAACCAGTTTATGCCCAGAATAACATCAAAATCAAGCATGTAAAGCAAAATAAGGTCAGCTTGCGTGTTGCACTCCTGAACTGTCACAACACAGGCTCTACAAACCTAATCCACTCCTAAAGAATCAACCACGAGAGTCGATGCCGGCAACAACATTTACAAGGTCTCAAAATGCAACTCTAATCGAGAGAAATAAACATATACATACGAATAAGTAGATCCTGAATCAAATAAAGCAAAGGTCGATCAATAAAAAATTGAGATTGTACTTGCAATCAGTTAATCTAAAGCCTTACACTCCGACCTAGCAGGAACCACATAAAAATGCCCACATCCTCCTATGGACTGGAGTCCAACTCTTCCACTTGCTCTACCTACCTGAGTACTTTCTCAAGAACTTGGGGGACCACCTCTCAGCCCCGAGCACCGCCTCTACTCGAAGGTGCTACAACCCTACACTTGGTGAAATCTCCGATGTAGTGGCCAACCTCGCCACGATCAAAACAACCTCGATCACCCCAAGTCTAACACCTTTGGTGTGCATAACTCAAAAAAATTCAGAAAGTGTAGAAAACCAGTTCAAGTTTATAGATTTTTGGTATTTAAGAACTCATGATACGGAACGTAGAATGTATTAGAGCTCGTGGAAACCATCCATGGTTGAGGCTTTAGAAATCAGGCCAAGTATATCAGGGAATACAAGCAAGCTTATGGGTCGTACATGGGTTTACAGGTTGTAGATGTGTCTTGATCAGTTTGGAAGGAAATACAAATTGTAGATGTTTATACGGGTCGTGAATAGGCTCATGGAAACAAGCCCTGAAACTTCAGAACTTCAGGATGTCATGTACGAGCCAATAGTACGTCTCGCGAAAGGAACCACGAGTCATAGTTGTGTCTCGTAGAGTTAGACTTCAGAGTTGGGAAATTTTAGTACATTAGCTTCTACGAGAAGGTAGTATAAGTTATACAAAGGACTAAACGTCGTAAGATGCTTTCTTAGTTCATCTTTAGAGACTTGGTGATTTTTCAGTAAATTGATTCAACGAGTGGACATTACAGGTCATAAAAGGGGTTTGTGGTTTAGAGTTCTGAAACTTAGGATTTTAAGTTGATTACTACATACGGATTCTACGGTCCGTGAAAGGAACTACAGTCTGTAGATGGTCCCGTTAAGCCTATTCAACAGTTTTTATTTCAGGGTTAATTGGGTCTTTTCTCACTCTTTTAATACCTATACTACGCCATTTAAGATTATTTTGAAGACTATACCTGATTCCTAAAACCCCTAACTACCCCATTTACTCTCATGATTCTCCCAAATTCCAATTCCCTCTCCCTCAAGCAATCTAGGGCTTCATGATCTCAAGTCTCCATTGAAGGATTTTACCTAGGAATTTTATCATGGTATGTGGGAACTTCATCAATGGATACTTTTTCACCCATTGAGTCCCAAAGAAACCTTAATTTCTTAATTTATGATTTCTTATTAGTTCTTATTGAATTTCAGTTTCTTCTTCAGGATTGATGTTATAATGCATGAATTTGTTATAAGTTAATGATCTCAATAGTATTATAATGAACCCATGGCAGTCAAGTATTTTCATGATCACAATTATGCTATTTTCACATGCACGTGTCACGACCCGAGAGCACCCCCAA